>NW_010160191.1:68999-127888 GCF_000695765.1 Mesitornis unicolor | reverse complement strand
TTATAAAACCAGTTGTTCTCAAAGAATCCATATATATAACTCATAACTCATAGACTTATAACTCATAGACATCTTCTGAAAGGACTGGAGATAATAAAATCTTGGTATTTTACCTTCATCAGTGCCAAATTCCTGTCCCACTCCTTACTGACCCAATTCCTACTATGAGTTGCCTGAAACAGCTCCCCCTCTGCCCAGTCCCATGAGATGCCCATGGGAAGAGATAGATGAGCTGCTCCATTTAGTCTGATGATAGCTTGCATGGGACTCCATGAGTTTAGGAGGCGAGAAGGAGACTTCCTTTCTTTTCTGTATGGAGATTCATAATTCTGTGTTTAATTTCCAGCTAGTAAACATTTATACAGCATCAGGCTCAAAAGCATGAAATGTTTGCTAGAAGCCTGTTAACAGAAGGAGAACATAAACCAAATGCTCAAAAAGCACATCTGAAGTCAGCAACATTTATTGGTGGGAATGCTGCAGGATACACACATATTAAGATGTTAATATATCTTTCTTTATTTCATCTAGTTTAAGATCAGGAGTGGTAGAAGCATTATTTTCTTTCTATTATGATGTGTATGTCCTGTCTCCTTATCTCCTCAGGGGCACAATCAAACACCCAACAAAATAAGCAGCAAACCCAGATCACCAAGAAAATTAAATAAAACCCCAGTAAAATTACAGCAGGCTGACTGCGCTGGCTATTACAGTCATTATATGGTTGGATAACCACAAGATTCAAAACGCTACCTGGAGGAAGAATAGCTGTAACCGTCCCTTTTGAATGATCTCTGTAACTGCAGAAATAGTAATAGTGGCAATTCAGACAGGTTTCATCTGATATCGAACTCTTGCCTACAGGAACTCTAATAGCTACAGCTCACCTAAGCCAGAAAAATAAACACTGCCCAGGTGAGGCCAGGGAAAAACGTACTTGAGAGTCCTTCTGCAGGGAATGGTGATAGTTTGTGTGCAACAAGATAGAAAAACATGGGAAGTAAGAAATGGAGGAATGGTTTAAAGGAAAAAGGTTGAATAAGCAATCAGACAATAATTAATCAGAGTTCTGGGATGGTAATTGCTCTTCCTGTAGACTAATTTGTATGGTGCAAATATGGCGTGATGATTGCATTAGTGCAGTTAAGGTCAATTCTTTCAATAGCTTAAGAAGTTAATCTGATTTTTAAATTTAAAAAAAAAAGAAGTGATGGGCACTATTTTAAAAGGGCAGATTTTTCAATGTAGCTCTTTGAAAATGAAGCCTCTCTCTGTAGGTATCTTTCCTAATCAGTAAATGTGAAAAATAAGAAGCACTTTGTAACTTTAAAATATCCTTTGGAATCAACTATCTCCTAGCAAGCCCTATGCTCTGCTCCCATTTTACATGAACACAGAATCTGAAAGGAGTAGTAAATCCATTACTTTAAGGAACGATAACTGTTTTTGACATTGAAAAATTTCTGCTTTTTCACATCTTTTAAACAGTATTTCTTTTAGCAGCAATGAATGAAGATTAAATGAGAATGACATGATGAAGAACACAGAGGCTTGCTCAAAAAGATGAGTCACTGAATCCTATCCTGGTCCTACAGGAAGGAGACAAGAAGTGTAAGCTCGTGGTTAAACCAGCGTGCTGTGCCAGCAGTGACAGGGAACCCCAGCTTCTGCATTTGATCCAGGACCCTGTTGAACAGTTTTGTTGCTCCTGAGCGAGATGACCCATGGAAGAAGTGCCTTAGCTGAGTGAACCATTAATCTTTGTTACTCTAAGACCCACTGTCGTTGCCATAGTGACTCTTAAAACAAGGTTACTCTAAAAACTGAAAATAAATTATAGCATTTTACACTTTAAGCAGTTAAGAGTCGGATCTTGATCTCAAAACAGTACAAACCTGGCATAACTCAAAGGGGTTACATTAACTCTTTGGTAACTCTAGCAGAGCTGTAATAAGTTCCAGAGCAATTCCAGTGAAGTACACCCAATTTATTCAGCTTTAAATGAGGCCCCATTTCAAATAGGTGCATAAGCAAGCATTGCCTAACTTTAAACACATGGATAGCGCCTCCAAAATCTGCTAGGCTTATGCCAGTGAAAGGAAGCCAAACAGTATCAAGTTGCCCCTATGTGCATTTTATTGCTTGCTCTTGAGATACTATGGACTAACTAGAGTTCTGGTGTGATACCAGGAATCCATATGGCACTTCAAAACTTGCAGTTTTATAGTCTCATCACCATTTCCACTCACAAGACTCAAACCTCAGCTTTACCTTTGCTGTAGCTGCTATTATGAATGCTCAGTAAGTCCAAGGCCTTGCATGCCTGAAAGGCCTGATCCAGAAACTCTGCCATTGCAACCATGCCTTGTCTAACCAAGAAGTGTAGTTAAAAGGTTCATGTTTCCTACCATGCTTTCATAGATACTTTACATACAAAATTTATTGTAAATGTTTTGTTATACTGCACAGCAACAAAATCCAATCTTTTCTGTCAAAGCCCCTCAAAATCATACAAGTCTAGTTAGTAAAACTTCCTGGCTGAACTAGAATTTGCAGATAGAAGACAGAGGATAAATAATTCATTTTCTTACGATAGAAAAACTAGAAGCTATGTATCATTTATATGCTATTTATATCATACATATGCACTTATGAGCAACACAATTCAAAGTAGGTGTGCTCTCAGGATACCCACAAACCACTCCCTTCTTGGGAGGTAAAAGAAAAGGGCCTCTAAGCCATAAAGAGTGCACATTTGCTGGGATGACCACTGAATCTCTGGGTGGAGGCACGAGCCAGTGTGGGATTGTCAACTTCTATCCACTGCAATTCCCTCTGCTCCTGGACAACGTTGTTCTGTGTAGGCTGACATGGGCAGCCCAACCCTGGCCTGCTACCAGGCCCTTCAGGAGAATTTGGTGTCAGCAACAGCACCAGGGAAGACAGAACAAATATTGAGAATCAGAAGAAAAACAAAACAAAAATCCCTCAAAACCCACAACAACTCAAAGAGACTTAATAAATCCTAATCCTCTTTAATGAATAAAATGCACACCAAGTCTGATCTAAATTAAAATGTAGTTTCTGTGTTGTATTCCAAATCATTGCTGAAAATAGATTTCTTTTCCCTCCTATCGCTGGCCCTGTCACAGCAAAGTAATGTCAAGTAAAGGTCTAGCTGAGAAAATACACCAAAATACAAAGGAACTTATCCTCTGGCTTTTCCTGCTATTATTAATGGTCTATAATAGAACCCAAAACAAAAGCCAACCATTTTCATGTGTGGTTTTTACCTCCTAATAAAAACTGAGCTCCCTTTTTCACTTCTTTCTTCACTGTAATTTTAAGTTGGTGGCACAGTAAAGTGTTTTTAAAAAACAGTTTTGTGAAGAAGGGAATCACACCTTCTGTTTAAAGTAGAAACATAATCTTTGGCTCCCATGACATTATTTTTAATTTCAGAGACATCTATATTTAACTCTGAAACTCAGATCTTGTTCCCACCAAAATCCACTGCAAAGATTCAACTGACTTCAGTAAACGTGGATCAAAGACTCCATGTTTGTAAAGTCAATGGGCAGGGGTAGTTAAGTATCCAGCAGAATCACGCTTGAACACCATGCTCTATTTCCCTCTTAGCAACTTCTGAACAAATGTAGCTCATGTGACAGCACGTTACCAGCGGCACAGGTTAATGCAGATAAGTGCACTCCTAACGTACAGACAAGGCTCTGCTAATGCAGCTCAGGAGCAGTGCCTTACTCTGTTCACTCGCAGTGGTTAAGCAATTCAAATTATGCAAGTGTTAAGAAATAAGCAAAAAGCAACAAGGATTTCATACCAAAAGGAGACTGGAAATTGAGTGATTCAATTCAATGCCCAGCACTGCAGTTCAGCAAATGACTGAACTTCCCTGCCTCCATTCTCATTTCTAAAATGACATAAAACACACTTACAGCCCAGACAAGAAAGGCTAACAAAGAAAGTGTTTGGAGCGAAAGCTGCCTTTGAGTTTTTGCAGCCTCTGGTAATATGTGGCTCCAAATTTGGCTGGGGATTCTAGGAACTTCTTCAAATACAAGAACACACTGAAAGATCCCAAATAGCAAACAACATCATGGCAGCTGTACAAAAGTGAGTGGGCAATCCGTTGAAGGGCAGAGCTTTAAAATCAGGTGTAAGATTCTCCACATTGACTGTGGTATAAATGCCTAATTGCTAAGCATATAGCTATGAATCTTGAAATACTATAGTTTGACCTGTCCCTGTGGCAATAACTAACTCAGCTTCAGAAAATAACACAGCCAGCCAACCAAGTTCTTCTGTATTTAATTCAACCTAGATAGTCCTTTTTTTCAAATTGGCTTGGGCCCTATCAGTATATCCCACCATCACCAACCAAGCAATCTGAGGTTTCAGGATTTTGGGGTGTTGTTGTTGTTTATATTTTTGTTTGGTTGTTTGTTTTTGGTGTTTTTTTTTTAAAGAAGAGGTGGAATTTAATGAGCAGAGCTATGAGCAGAGCTACACTAATTAACACAGTCTGAAGACTGGACAAGAAAGAAGAATTTTGATATTTCTTCAATCCTTTCTCAAGGAAGATCTCTTTTAAAACGCTACAACAGACAGCCTTCCCTGAAGGCAGTCAAAAGTTTGTCACCTCCATTTTGCCTTTCCTTTTCACCACAACTGCTCCAATGGTCTGTATGTACTCAACTGTGCCTGGGTCTCTTTCAAAAGCCAGAGAACTAATACAGCTGCTATTAAGTATGATTTTTTAATCATTCCGGGCTTTTTCCCTCTAATTGTAGTTATTCCAAGTACTACCACATAATTAAAGAGATCTTTGCAAAAAGAAAAAACACACAGTTCCTTTTACCCTTGGAGGGAAAAGCAACATTACAGACTTATCAGTATTTTGCTGCACAGTGCAACTAAATTAACGAGGAGAATTAAATGCAGAGCCAATTACAACATTTAAAAAAAGTCCTTTATTCCCTTGTCTACATTCAACTGAAAAAAGAAGGCCCCATGAAATCAGATTGTAGGTGTTTTTATGAGCTTCCTGGACATTATGTTAAAGTTTCAACTCTGCACAATTTCTCATTTTAACAACAGAAATCTGACATCTGTAGTTAAAAAAAAAAAGCACTGGTTTGCCAAAAGCAGAACATCCATGTTCTGGTCTTTGCAGCAGGGACAGCCTTGCAAAGCATGGCTGATACTAGCAAACCCATCTGAGTAAATGACACAACTACTCAAACATGTGGTTCCACCAATTTAGAACAGTGTTAGAAGAGTCCTCAATATGCAAAAATACAGGCACATAGTCTTTTTTCCTTACTCCTCAGTGCGTCCAGCACCCACAGATACCCTACAAGCCCATCTGGAAAGAGGCCTGTAGGAGTTTGTCCAGACAAGACAGTCACTGCAGCAGGATCCCCTTGTTCATCAACAGCTTCTGCAGTGGAAATCACTACAGAATAACAACTCCTCCTGGCTACCCCCTTCTTAGCAGCTTCTGTTGCAAAATTATGCAAAAACAGTTAGTTATGAAAGGGCCCCAAAGTTAACAGTATGACTAAATGACACCCTAAATATCTCCCATGGCAATGGCCTGAGCACCAACAAGACTATTTTCTACTTTTCCAGAAGAGTCTCAGAAGTCTGCGGTGACTTGCTGATTCCAGCCTTAGTTTGCAGCAGCATTGCTCTTCCATTCCCTACCCACCTCCAAGAGTTTTCACATTTCTGTACAGCTATAGACCTGTATAACAGTCACAAATACTCTTGCCTGCTCCCAGATATGCCACCCTTACATGGGCAATGTGGCTTCTCACTTCATGCAATGATGAGGTGTGCACAGTCTCCCACACAGCTGCTCCAACTTAACTCCTTACCTTTTCACAGGCTTATATGGCAAAAATAACCTTGTGCAGACGGCTATTATGTACTTGTACAGTTCTTCACATCTATAACCATATTATGATGGTTTAAAACCAACATGCATTTGGAGAAGAGTGAGAATACGATGTGTTCTGGCCCCATTCACCTTCACTTCACATAAAGAGCTGATTCTGGCCCCAGCAATTAGGGAGATGCAGGATTTAGTCATGTCTCTCTCTTGGGAACAGCACGTTCAATCCAGGGCCCTGGCAGAGCTGGCTGGGTGTAGGCTGGGCACTTTGAGAGCAGTACTTCCCATTTCCTCTGGGCGTTGGCTGGAGTCATGCAGCCCCAACCTGCTCCTCTGCTAAAAGCTGTCATCTAGGGTGCAAGATACCCAAACGGGAGTGGGAATATACACTCCTTTCTTACCCTGAGAAAGAAGTTTCAATTTAACATTGCTTTCCTTTGGTAAAGTTCCCATTAATCAAATCTATCCCACTTATCTTTCATTTTCTTTATTAAATGTTTAACTTGATAAAATTTGGCAACTGGCTCTCTAAAAACATTCCAAGTCAGAGAACAATAGACAGACAAATGCAGAACTAATGTTTCTTCCTTAATGCCTGGATTGTTACTAATGTTCCCAGAATACTGTTTTTAAGGAAAAAGAAAAAAATATCTTCAGGTTAAAAAAACTGTTGTATTCTTTAACTGAACTTCTTTTAGAGCAAGTTTCAAAGCTGTGTGTGGGCGGAGAAGCTATAAATAACCACATTTGTGCATGTTCCTTCTGTACAAGACACAGAAAATGTGCTCTGCATGAGCATAGAAAGATGCTGCTGTGCTCTGCATGAGGCTTCTCGAGGCTGGCAGGTAGATGATTTCTTTTGCAGTTATGCTGCTGATGTTGCTGTTCGTGAGTCTTTTCTCAAACACTCAGGAATCATACCTGGCACTTAGCTGTAGTGTAATGAATTAGCAGTACAACTAATCAGATCTGTCAGTCTCTTATAAATAGTAATATTCAGACATATTTTCTTACTTGGGGCATATAGAAGATTGTGGTTGCTGCTGTCCATAGCACTAGCTAAAAATCATAATTTTGCTCCTTCTGAGGCTAATAAACTTTCCCCAGGTCTCCATTTCTTGTGCCATGTTTGTCTTTTCAGATCAGTTTTATAGCTTGCAACTGCCAGGTCAGTCAGGGCTGGGGACAGCTCTAGTCTTAGGCCTGGCTCCCCCCATCTGTGCTGTTTGCCTGGACATAATTAGAGTTTTCTGAAGAACTATCCCAGGTCTCTCACAGGTCAAGAGGACGGGAAGATCGCTCTCCCAGCCAGAATGGGCAGTGAACCAAAGGGAACCTCAAAAGCTCTTGATTTTTTGCTCAAGCAAAACTCCCTTTCATTTTCCACTGTGGTTGTTTCTACCACTTCTGATGCTCTGGAGCTCCCAGGAAGGGAAGCACCTGAGCACACTACGACACAGCCTACCCCAACCTCTTCCTCATGTGCACTGAAGTAGAGGATCACTACAGCTCTTAAGCGCCAACAGGTGAAACAAAACTCTAGTTATTAACAAACCTCTTCTATGCTGAGTTAACAGTGCTCTGGCCATGACCATGTGTATGAGAGGCAATTTTAATTCCTCAAAAAGTTATTTAGCATCTTGTGTTTCCTCCTACCTCTAGTAACTCTATTTTGTTTCTCTGGCATCAGACCAACAGAAAAACAGCATTTGCAGATCTGATGGTAAGTAGAAACACCTGCAGGACCCAGCTGATTTAGGTTTCTGTTTGGAAGCTCTTATTCGTATTTCTAAGGTGCTGACCTCCAAGTTGTTGTTACTAATGACATCTAACATCATGGCTAATTTTCGTATTTGTGAACATAGCATCACAGTGCCGATTTTCATGTTTGTGAGAAAAAGTATTCTCAACCTATAAAGAAATTTGTGCATTTGAAAGTGTGGCCTTTTGTGGCTTGTGAAGTATTTTCCTTGCATATGTTTGCTTCATTTTTTTCCTCAGTGGGACTGTTTAAAATGTAAAATGTCCCCAAGAAATACAGCAAGTACACAGGAGTGAAAAAAGGAGCTACGTGAACACTTTAGAAAAGTAGTTATCCTCAAGTATGTAAACAGAGCAATTGGTTTTAATTCTGCCAGTGACAGATATGCCTACGGGCTTCAAGAGAAGAAACAAACCAAAACTAATAAACAGTGAATAAAGATTGAGAAAACAAAATTCTGTTCTTCATAGTTCCAACCCTGATCTGCTTTATGACCCCTTTCAGTGCCTCAGTTTCCCTGTCTGTAAAACAAATAAATAAATCCACAGACAGATAAATGTCAGGGTGAAATAATGATGTCATTACTGCTACCATTAAATGCTCCATGGTAGCCACTAAACACTCAGGAGAAAAACAAAATAAACCCCAAACACATTTACTATGTGATTTTTCAGCTCCAGCTGTAACTGTGTCAGCGTAAGCAGAAGTATAACAGTATAATGGTAAGTCAGGAGGGCACCTACCTTGGGAAATACATTCTTCATCTACTCAGTAGGAAAAGAGCACCCTACATGGCTGGCTTCTAATTTCAATGCTCTGGGTCACTCTCCGAAACTGCTACCACTGTACTCACCTGAGATTGCTTCCCTAATTTAGACATGAATTAAGACAGTACTATCTACATTTTGATAGTATCAACCCATCTAATCTGTTAGTAGTTTAAACAAGATGTTTAAAGGCAATTAACAATTAGAAAGGACTGATAAAGTAAGGATGAGCTTTACAACAGAGCAGTCTTTAATGCAAGCACTATGCTCCAGGCCCCAGATAGGCACTCCCCACTATGCCCGAGTTGTCTCTTCACCACAGAGAAAACTGCTGATCGACCAGGATATTAAATAAAGCACTGCTTTAGGTGACTGTTGGGACCAGGCGATTTAATCATCTTGGTTTAACAAGGCTATAGTCACAGCACACAGCACAGACAGGTTTAGTAAGAGAACAAATCCCAGCTGGGACAAATGGGTCTTGGTACATAGTCTCATCCCAGCAACAGAAAATCTTACCAGGATAGTACAGCACTGCAGTACTTAAACTTCCCTGCCAGGGCCAGAGCCCCTTGCGGCTGAGCATTATGCCAATGCCTAGGAAAACATAACCTTTCACCCATGGGGCTGTGACTTGATTTGAGACTAGAGGCAAAATATGAAAGTGCCAACCATGTGGGAAAGGATAAGTAGAAGAACAAGGATGAAAGCAGTGCCCTGAATGCCAGGAGTGGCTGTTCTCCATCAGGGACTTTTCTAAGACCTCTTCTTTGTCTTTTAAATAAATAGCCTGATGTCTCAAACATTTAACTCCCAGTTTAGGATACTCTATGTGTCAGGCTGTGCACACGGAGAAAGCAGTACCGCGCAAGGTTGTATTTGACCTGGCAGGGCTCCTCTGCCACTGGGTCCTGCCAAGGGATTCAAGCCTGCACCACAGCATTTCTCTTGCTGTAGAGTGATCACAGCATCTCTTCTGCTTGCACTGCCTGTCTGTCAATCACTGCTCAGGCACACCAGCTGTGCTTGACACATGGTGTCCCAGGGCAGAGGAGTCACAGCTCGGTACTGCAAATAATCGAGGAAAGGACTAAGCTGCTGTGAGATGAGTTTCATGTAGCACACAGACCCCACACTGAGCTAGGCACTCAGTGCAGGACACAGCAGAGCTGAAATAAAAAGCCCAGGACATTTGCAGGGTGAAAGGCCAATGACCTTACAGATTTGGCAAAGGAGGGCATAGATAATGGCAATGAGAAGCTGTTTGTGGGGAGGCAAATGGATGCTAAGCCCCAAGTCCCCTGGCAGACTGGTAGAGACAACGCAGTAATAAACTAGAACAGATGTGCAAGCAGGACCAGGCTTATGAAAAGCCCTTTCAGCAAGGAACAACTTGAGCTGTTCAAGAGAGAAGAGGAGCCACTGAAAAGACTCCAGGAGTGAGAGTCATGAA
This sequence comes from Mesitornis unicolor, assembly GCF_000695765.1. Classification (NCBI taxonomy): domain Eukaryota; kingdom Metazoa; phylum Chordata; class Aves; order Mesitornithiformes; family Mesitornithidae; genus Mesitornis; species Mesitornis unicolor. Next base: position 117,989 of record NW_010160191.1, on the reverse strand, counting down.
CAGAGTGAGGGGCAGAAGTGGTTGGGGACTTCCCCTAAAAGCATCTTTTTATTGAAAAGTTTAGTTTCACCCAAACTGAATTTTTCTTTGAAAAACTGCTTGCTTTCTGATGTTTTTCTCTAGATTGGTGGCTCCCAGAATACGGTATCCCCTCATCCTGAACTTTCTCTTTCTTCTGGTTTCTTTCTCATGCTCTTTGAAAACCTGATGAGCAGAAGCAATACCCCAAAATACATTTTGATTGTTTAAAGTTACTTTTTACTGGAAGGAGAGGGAAATTAAAAAGAAAAGTTTCATTTTGTGGTTCCCTCCCTCCCTCAGCTTTTCCTCCTTATTTGGAAAGGGAACTGTCTCAAGGCCAGAGTGTTTTGTATGTTGCTGAAGCCAAATATAAAAGTAATTTTCTCCATCCCTCAACACACGTCCCATCCAAAAATAATCCAAAAGGCAGGAAAGAAACAAGTAATGAACTATCAAAACAAAGGGAGGAGAAAGGTAAAAGACCAATGGACAGCCTGAAATATGTTTGTTTTGCACATTTTTACATTTGAAGGACATTTTTTTAAAAGGGAACCATAGCATAACATAAAAGAAAGTTTATAGCTGTAACAGTATACAGAAGTTTGAGCCAACCAGCTCTGTCCAAATGTGCCTGAAGGGTGACCCCAGCCTAGGCAATGGCTTCCAGAACTACAATCCAAAGATTACAACTTTAAAAAACAAGCAAGAAGCTTTGTATAAGAGCTCCCTATGAGGAATATGAAACAAAAGAAGCTGCTTAAAAGTCTCCTGTGAGCTAAAGCACTGTGTTTAGTGCTGAATATTGCACAACTTCTCTTCCACGGACAGAAATACCAGAACTCTTCAGTCAAGTTGGTCAGACAGGGCAGCTTCTGAAACAAAGTATAGCCAACAGGAGATGCTAACAGAGCAAGGAGCTGCTGCAGAGCACAGCCGTATGGAGCAGAGCTACTAAACCCAGTGTGTGGCATGGAGCAAGGGTCAAGCTGCTAGGAGAAGGAACAGGAATCAGTGGGTTCTAGCATGGAGAGGGGCAGCAAATAGAGACAGGTCATGGTGCCAGATCAGCTCAACCTAAATTGGGCCTTGCTCCCCAGCAAGACATAATAATCTCAGATCATGAGTGCAATTCATTACCAGAGGGGGAAAGTAACCGAGCAGCCGAGCAGCTGCTCTGTGGGGGAAAACACAGTGAAACTGTTATACTTCAGGAACTAGCTATCATTACCCTCTTTGTTGTCTGGCTTGTTTTTTTTTCTCCCTTTGATGAAAATACCTTTTGTTGGCGATCAGTCAAAAGCAATATGAAAGAGGATTGACCACTCTGAGTGACAGGCAGGGTCATGAAAAAGCTGGGAGGCCATGTGAGGAGATAATTGGGTGCAAGGATCAAGGGAAGCAAATGGAGTAGAAAAGAATGACTATTTTGGACACCTAAACCAATGCCTAAAATAGCATATTTATTTCTTAGCATAACAGACCCTTATTTCATTTTTAGATAGTCCCAGTAAATCCTATAAGACCTTTTCATAAGGGGTAAAACTGGAGTAGCAATGACTTTGAGGGTTTAGAGCAGGGATTTGTGAATCAGACATCCTGATATGAACAGTTCGAGTCACGACGCTTTCGGTGACCTTTGGCAAGTCGCTCAACATCAACCTTTTAGAAAACCCATAATCCTGAGATGAAAGAAACCACAATAAGCAAGAAGTACTACTGTTATTGTTACTTCTTAAAGTTACAGGGGAGAAAGACTTCTCGCATTCCAGCCTATGTTTATTCAAAGACCTTATTTTTCTCCATGTCCTTGGTGACGATTACTCATTCTAGCAACTGCTTTCAAAAATATACAGATTTCTGGAGAAAACTCTACTTTATTTCTCTTCCTTCCCCACTGCAGCCCTACTATTTTTGTAGGCCTAATCAGTAACAGACAAGCCTGATTCTTTCTCCTCTTTTGCCACAACAATGAGAGCCAATGATGCCTTTCAGAAACAATGAACTACACATCATATTTTTAGGGATGCTGACATGTAAACAATCCTGGGATAGAAATAGACAACGGGGACATGCTATATAAGGAGGATAATTCTGCTTAAACATAACAGCAAATTTTAGCAGTTTGCCTGGGACTGACTTTGTTGCAGTCTGCTGCAAAGCAAATCTGGTATCGGAAAGGCACTGAGTGGCCTGGCATGATGGCTAGAGGTGCTCCACACCACGCAGGATCAGGCTCCTGAATCCTAACACATCTCACCCAACATTGGGTAATAAAGTAAAGGTCTTGTCTGAAGAGCCTACCTTATCATTATTTCCCCAAGAGTCAACAGTAAGAGAGGGAAATATCCAGGGTACAATTCAGATCTTGGGTGAGTCATTCTCTGAAGATGCCAGTGTTTCTCCACTTACTATAAAAGGAGATTATGCATTAGGCTCCTGACTTGGATGATTCAGTTATACTCCTAAAGACAGGGAGAATAAATCCAGCCCATGGATAGTTACATCCACCTACAGAGAACTAACTGTATCTTTACATCACCTTCTCCATTTCTTCATACTATGAATTACGTCCTCTTCACCTACTATGAGGTAGATCCCAAACCTCTAAGAGTCAGCAGGATGTCAGAGGGTTGTCAGGAGGCCATCTTAGAGGTTCCTAAGCTCTCAGTAAGAATCCAAATATTTGCAGGTCAGGAAATCGCAAAACAGACCATCTGAAAGGACTAGGTCTCGAAGGACAGACAGTGCTGAAAACAAGAAAACCACTTTTTGGTGCACAAAGGATTTTTTTTCAGTTCCTCTTCTCACTTCAGCAGGTTCAGAGATCAAGCTGGCTGGTTCAGTTTTCTTCAGATCCTATTTCCCAAGACAGCTGTGGAGCTCATCAAAGTGTTCTCGCACTGCTTGTACATCAATGCTAAGTAAACTTCAGTTGGTAACTGAAGCTGGCCCCTGAAGTTTGATATCCCTAGCACTACTGCTCTGTGTGTAAATTAAAAAGTGATCATTATTTTTTTTTAATCAGTGATTCTTCAAAGGCACAAAGAACAAATGTCTGCTTGGCTTAATAACTACATAGAGGAAGACAGACATAAAGGTTGTTTCCAGATAATTTCAAGTTAGACTTTAAATCAAATTATGAAGAGGACAGAGTACTGTTAATCAGCAACCCTTATGGAATTTCCAGAATAAATATTATTACATGAAAATGTAATAATTTAAACCTATAGCTCTTTGTGAAGAGTTTTGGCACGAAAAATGCAAGATAATACTGATTTGTACTTAAAGAGCATTGTCAGAAGCTTAGAACTCCCTGTCTCTCACATGAGTTTGAAGTATTCAAAGCAATTAACTTCCTAGGCTGATAGCCTAAGACATCTCTGAGGTGTTTTTATACCATACACTGAGCACTGGTTACAGGGTACAAATGTGACTGCCTGGACAGAAATATAGAACCTAGCTCTATACCAACAGCCATTGTCTGAATGTGATCAAATACCCAAATGCTATGTATTTGCACTCTTAACTTGGGAAGTTATGTTGTGGCCCTTCAAAGGGCAGATTTTTATGTCAGAGTCATTGGTAAAGAGGACAAATGCATGTTGTATCTTTCAGCTGTGTTCTTTTTTCCAGAAACATTGTCCTGTTTGGTTTGGACAACCCTGAGTACACTGTCCATAAATGCTCCATATTTCTGCAACCTAAGGAAATAGAGAAACATCCCTATGAAATTACCAGAAACTGTAGAAATATGTGGGCAATATTCTCCTTCCTAACATGGCTTCCTTGTGTGGCAAATCCAACACAAGCTGGCCATTGAGTAAAAGGGGTTGTATAGTTGTGCAGGCTGCTCTCATTCTACTACTCTTTTTGCTGCCACCAGAGCTCAGAGATACATATAGAGCCAGTAGAAATAATCTGAAACTCCTGCATTAATCCCATGCCCCTGTGGGTTCAAAGTCAGAAATAAGTCTGTTTTTTACAATTCAAAATAAGAAACTAAGCCAATCAGTAAGCCTTCTGTTATCTGAATAGCCATGCTATTATTCATTCATTTCATGATATCTGCAGGATACTAATCAGCACAAATACACCACCACTTTACTTTCAAATCAGTGTCAGTGCTGGTTACTTGTTAGTCCTGTTCAGAAGATGAGTGGGGCCACAGATCTCTTCATTGCCTGGACTTGCACTCACATCGCCTGAAAATGTGCCAGTTCCTTTGGCAGGAACAAAAGGAACGGAACAAAAATTTCTCTAAAGCAGCAGTTGCCAAGATGTTTTATTGCATGCTCTGTGATGAAGAGTAGATGGAAACAAACAAACTAAACTTTTACTACAAATGTACCATCCTTTACTGCATAAATAATAACACAGACAAGTACTGAATAAGAGGCTGTTAGGGACATAATGTGGGTTTGGAAACGTGCACATCTTACTAAATTAGTCCTTTGGAGCTATGTAGGTAAAAGTTGGATGGTCAATACAGAAAAAAGTTATATGGTCAACCAGAAATGTGTGGTGAGATATTTATATCAGATAATAAACCAGGTGTGAACACTTTGGTCTCAACAGTTACTGGAAGGATGGGGTTAGTGAAAACAGAGGTAATTATCTCTCAGTCACGGGTAACAAAATGTTGTCTTTCTCTTCTGTTACATCTAGTAACAACTAGTTTCACCAGTCCTGACTCCTCAGTTCCTTTTTAATTAATTTTTAGGAACAAAACAACCATAGTTAGAACCTCTACTCACTATCAAGTAATACTTCAACCTGATGGCTGGTAAGGTCACACATACCTTCTAAGCTCAGAGAAAGTGCAGCAGTAATACTTTGAAAATGTAAACACATAAGTGACAAAAATTAACTGCATCTCATTACTCGATAAATTTACCAAAGGGTCTGTGAAAATTCTCCAGGATGCTTTGAATTGTAATGTTTTAATTACGGATCTGTCAGTGGTAGCTATTTACAGGCTAAATCTGCTCAGATGGCACACAGATCATGTAATGTATTTTTGCAGGGTGCTCTGGCTGAAGTCATATGGTAGTAAATATAATCTTGACTTGATTATAATGATCTTTTTTCTTAGCTATTGTTTACAAATAAATCTCTTGTTTTACAAGATGCAGTGAAGGTATTATTCTAAACAAAGCAGAAAAGGAGATTTATTTTTCTGATTTATTCTGTTTTTGAAACAAACTAGGGCAAGTTGGAAAACTACAGAATTTTGGAGAATTCTTCATTGCCTTGAACTGATGAAAACAACTGAGTGTATATGTGTAAGTGGGGGGGATGTACAGACCTCATCCTTTAAAATCTTGTGTGAGACTTAAATGAATCATGAACTGCCTTCAGTATCCTAGCATTCTTCTGCAAATGGACTGCGTAGATCACATGCATCACATGAATTGCTCAGTATTCTCAGATAGTGTATGGAGACAAATAGATGTTGGTAGGACATTTTTCAATACAAGTGAAGTCGGGATCATGCCCTGATCTGTTTTCTTGGCCAGTAAAAGCAAGATACATTACAAGTTAAAGTGCTTGGTTATGAAGAGAGACAGCCTTTCCTCTGCAATATTTTGCAGTCTCCCACAGCAAATGCAGCTGGTATGTAATGATATCAGTATGGCCACATGGCCTTTTTATCCATCACCAGAGGCAGTCAACCACACAAGGAAACCAAAGCTATGCCCATTAATGTATCTGGGCATGAAGCCAACAGAATACAGATCCACAAATTCAGAGAAATCCAGGTGAACCTGACACTGGTCTAGCTTGACTGTTTCAATAACAAAGAGGATTTGAGGCATCACTACAGCTGGTATGGCAACAGTCTTAGCTTCCTTAGTATGTGCCTACCCTCTTACCAGTAAGCGTTTGTGAGTGTCATCTTGCTCTTTACCACTGATCTTCATCTGGCATGAGGGGCCTGTTCCATTTTGCCATGCAGAGCCACCCCAGCCAACTCAAGGCTTTGTGCATAGCCAAGAAACTCCACCAGCACACACAGTACTTCTACATCCACCTACTTTCCAACTTTTTACAGGAAACCATCACAACCAAAGCAAAGCAAGAAGGAAGCAGCGTGAGCAGTGACTCTGAGAGAATCATGTGAATATGTGGAGAAAAAGGCTGCCTTTGTCAGGCTAAGTGTTGATGTGAATGTATGGAAATGATGGAAAGACTGAGAATTTCTGTGAGAAGGAATGAAGCCTGCAGAATAAGAGTAGTAGTTTGACTATTGTACCACAGAAGTGCTTTAAAATAGCAAGTTCAAGGCTTGCACAGATTATTTCAATAATGCATCTGATGGGTCTCCATTTTCCTTCTACTTTAAGAGGTATGATTCAGGCTTTAGAGCTTCACTTGAATGAGTTTATGAAGTGAGAGAATTCAGACAGAATTCTTGCCCATATGAAACAAAGGAGATGGGGGAGGCAATGAGGTAAAGAACTGCATGATAAACTTACTGCAGGTATTTCTAAGGCTGCTTAGTAACATCTGCTTGTGGTACAACCCTTATGCTACCCTTGCTGTTTCACAGAGGAGTTGTTCATGAGGTCAAAAGGAACATATTAAAGTGGAGAGACACATGCAGAGGCAGACAGGGTAAATCAAGATGTAAAAGTGGAAATCAGTGGAAATTGGACACAACATGAGAACAATTTCAAATCTCAACAGAAATGGAAATGCTGTTAATTTGTTGGTAAATAGTCTACAGAAGGGGAATACCCAAAGCAGGGAGGGGCAAAAAGGAAAAGCTACCAAAAGAGGGCAGAAGCATCTGCAGCAATTACAGAATATCAGTACAAATGTCAAAGGGATTTTCTTCCTCCCTTGCAGGACAGAAACTCAGCACCTCCTGCCACAGCTGTATTTTAAGTGGGTCAAACAGCACAGCTCTTCCCTATCTGAAATGATAGAGAACTTATTAAAAACGACTGAAGCAATTAAGTATTTTACACAGTCAGCAATCCAACATTCTTATAATGATTCTAAATACTCCCAGTGTTAAAAGAGTTCCTTGTCAGTTCCTGCCTGCGTAGAGCCTCGTAACAGCTCACAAATTGTCTTAACTGCTATCCCATTTGTGTGAATGGTGCTCCATTTCCTGAGAAAGCTGCAAATGCAGTCTCATGCCATTTATTTTCTTTCCTTCTTTAAAATGCTATATATGCATAACTCATTGTCCTTAGCACACTGTTATTTACCTTAGTTCACATGTGCCAATTGATGTAATTGTATTAATACATGGATGAAACAACAAATAATCTTGTAAAATGTCTGATCATGTGAAGTAGTGATTACTTCTACTGACATTTTGTAGCATAATATTTCTTACATTAATATTATAACTTGGCAATCCACAGTGTTTATTTAAACTTGTTTTTCTATACCACATCTTGTATTTTGATTATGACATGACTGTAAGGATGTCTGACTTTCTTTATTAGAATAAAAGTTACTTTTAATTCTTCTAATCTGTTCTTTTCAATATTTTCAGGTTTTGTGCAGCTCAAACTGAAACCCAGCTAGAATCAAAAGGATTTCCTTGACAGTGGGAAACTATCTGAGACCATATCCCTGACCTGCCAGTAATGCATACAGCGTGTACTCTGGCCTTGCAAATGGTGCAGAATACATCAGAAATAATATGAGCAAGCCCTGTTCAACAGAGCTCAACCCTTAAATCCACTCCAGAAGGCACACACTCGGCCTACATAGTGCCTTCATCCAGCTAACCCGTTTTGCAAACCTCTGTGAACATCTGACATTGCATGCCTAAATACTTGATTCCAACTAGAGTGGTTAGGTGAAAAATAATTGATCTCTCAAGATTCATAAGTGTCTTTCCTTGGAGACGTGTCTTTACCAAAAGCCATTAATGCCATTAATGGCATACTGAGAAGATGCAAAATAATCCTGGACTCTGTATTAAGAACATGCAACACAACGAAACCTGTCCCTATTCACATCTGCTTTTAAGATGAGATTGATGCAGAACAGCTGACATGAAAAAAAAGGTATAAATGAGTAAGTGAAGGAGTGTAACTTCTGACACAGGGATCATCTTTCACCAGAATTTTTACTGCACTGGCCAACAGCTGGAGAGGATGAGCTACAGGACATCCTGAGAGTGAAAACTGCATCTGTCAAAATGCGTTTAATTTTGAGCTGGGTGGAAAGGGAAGAGGAGCATCTTCCTTAGAGAAACTACACTGTATCATTACTTGTCTAGAAGACAGCAAAGTCTAATAAACTCAGGGCTTTTCTGTCAGGATCTGTTCTCCCACATCTTTTCTTTTTAGACTTGAACCAGGAAGAACTTAGTTAAAGGTTATTAAATTTTGACAAGGCATCAAATTATTGCAGATAAATGTTACTTATGATTAGCAACAACATACTGGTAGACAGCTTCACCTGCCAACCAAAGGGCATTTAACAAAATAAGCAGAATAGGAATTGCACTACAGATATATAGGAGGTAATTATTTTAAAAAAAACCCTGTCAACTTACTCAGATATCTTCCTCCTCCCCATGGAATCTACACTTCATATTTCTGTTTAGCTAATAATTTCATTTATAAGTTACAAAGCATTTATCTTGAATAGTACAGATGTTTAGTGAACAGAATGATTCATCTCTTCCTCTCTGCTTTCTAAGTAGGACAAAGAGATGCCTCCAGTAAGTGTGTGCTAGGACAGAAACACATCTGTCATTAAGTTGTTGCTTCCCAGATAATAACTACCCATTAGGAGAAAAACTTGGAAAGACTGCTGCCAACAGAACTCACACAGAGTGATGCTCACTAAAATCACTGTACTCCAGTGACTTACTGCTTGTTACTTTTCCGCTCACCAGAAGTCATAGTACATATGAAAGAACTGTTCCTTTTGAAAACCAGTGACACAGCCTCATTGTCTTGCATATGTGGGAAGTAAAAGTCTGAATGGGTTTCATGAATGAATCTCATAAACACTTCTACTGATTTCAGAAGATGTAAGAGAGAAAGTTTCAGGTTGGAAAGATTGAACAAAAGTGTAAATCACCCTAGGAGATGAAGAATACCTAAGATAATGCAGATTCTTATTGACATTATATATCACAATTGGAAAAAGTATAACAACATCAGAATTTACAACCCTTGATTTTTGAGATTTTAACCCCCAAACTGTATTACAATAATACTTCCAACTTCATACAGTTTGCAGAGAGTATTCTAACTGAATTCCAAGTACATGCTCTACTTAATGCTTATGAATTTCATTACAATGCAGTATGTTTGCTGACATGTAACAGAAGTGAAGTTGCTTAAATTAAATATCTGTTACATTATATCCCAGTTTTTGTTATATATATGGAATGAATATTTGTGTGGTTTTATAGGAAAAACTGAACAGGTAGAAATTCTGGCAAACTTTTCAAGATTGCCAAAGAAATGGTCATACATATTTGCAAAGGATATCTACAGCTGTAGTTCTGTCTGTGCTGGTGCACTTCAACTATGGCACTAACAGGACCACAAATTTGCATGCTGAATAAAAATTGCTTGTCTCCTGTCCTTGCTGGTTCATGTCTATTTTGCATGTGACAGCTTTGTCGCTCCATCTCTAACTCATTTTTCCCTTGGAGGAAGGCAATGACATAAAGAACCCCAGGGACATTAGAATGCTTCATAAACATGATGAGAGCATCCAGCCTCTTCGTTTAAAGCAGGTACCATATTGCTACCAACATCTGCTTTGGGCTATAATGAGACCCTTAAACAAAACACACCATATTGAATAGGCAGAGTCCTGTAACATCTGTTGATTGTGCTTGAATATTTGGCAGCTGTATATGTGGCGTCTCATACTTACTGCCAGTTACGCTGTTGTTCTGGCCATCAAACAGATTCTTTTGGGAACTGTGTCACATTTCTGTGGGGAATGGACTGATCAATAATCAATGGACTGATTGGTGATTTCCAACATGAAACCAAGAGGGACCAGAAGATGCATTAGGATTTTGACATATTTCTAGCAGATAGAGCTGTTTGTGAAATCTTGGTTATGGCAGTATCCTCTAGATGAGTCACCAAACAATCCTTATGGCTGCAAAGAAAGCACCATTCTTTACCTTCTTTAGTAATGATATTACCTGTTGAACATCCTGCTGGAAAACACAAAGTTGCAGCCTTTGATGTAGCCGGACCTTTCTGTGTTGCCAGATGCTCTCCAGGCGCCTCTGGTGATGCAGGACTTCATGTACCACATCCAACACCTGGTGAACAGCCTTGGAGTAGTTTGCAGTAGCAGTGAGGGATTCAGAGTTCCCAGGGCTCAAGGGACGCTGTAGAACATCCAGCAAGGCTTTTCCATCCTGGCTCACCTGCGGAAAGAAATAAGTGTACTTCACTGTACTGGTACTTAAATATCCAATAGCTGACAGAGAACAGTCTAGCCAATTCTTTTTCCCCTGTGTGTTCTCCTTATTTTAGTCAAAAAGGAAGAAAGGCCTCATAACATCTCTTTTTGACTTGTACTTACACATTCAGCACTTGCCTTCGCTTCCTAGTGGGCCTGCTGTGCCACTCAGCAGGAGCACAGACACCACGCTGCTGGGACTGCATACATAGAGACAGAGATCCCAAGACTTTATTATGTTCTGACACTCGGGCACTGAAAATTCCTGACATATACCAGTTGATGACAGGTGGCATTTGCAACAGCGGGCCTATTTTTGTGAGGAGGTGACATTTTAAGAAAACCACAGATGGCAGAGTCATTCATATTCTGTATGATAAGGGAGAGTCCTTTCTTCGTAAGTAACTAAGTATTTATATATGTTGAGAAATGTGACATTCCAATTCTGTTCTTCATTGAGTGGCAGTGAAAAATAAATTAGTATATGATAGTGATTCTTTTCTTTCCCTGGAACAGCTCAGAGGGACCTACAGTCTCCACTTTCAATGGGCTACAAAGTTTGCTGGCAAATGCAAGCCCTCTGCACATGTGTAACCTTTTTTGAGCATATTAAAACACATTTGCTGATGCAAAGGCATTTGGGCATTAAAAAAACCCAGAATGCCAGATATTTTAACACCAGATTTTTTCCTGGAACATTCCTGGAGCATTTTCATATTGCAGGAGAAAAATGAAAACTGGAATCACAAAAACCAAACTGCTATTAACAAGTGTGCACATGCACTGATTCTATAAAAATGGCTTTTTGAAATATTTTTCAGTTGCAGATGGCAAAGTTAAGATATTTTGTTCAACAGTAATGTTAAATGAGGACACTATCGGAATCCCTCTCCTCTTCCCAGCCCACTTTTCTCTTTTCCTTCTGAAACAAACTGCAATGTAAATCACAAGATTTTCTAAAAAGTGCTTTTATTTCTATGCAATCACAATCACCAACCTTGCCAAATAATGGCTTAAAGAACTTTTTTCATCCAGTTTGAATTTTGAACAAGCCATGCCACACCCCAGTCTGTTGTACCAGTCTGCATCTGATGCATTTTCAGAGAAATCAGGAGAGCCTTTGAGATTTATACTGGCAAAAGTGGGAGTCAAATCTCATCATATTATGTGACTATTAGGTGAGCTTAGGCAGATCCTTGGAGATATTTTAAATATTCAGGGAAATTTGGAATTAGATCAGGAAATAATTAGAGAGTCCATAGGGAGTGGCTTTCCACACTGAAATTCAGTTGCTGTTGAAGACCAGCTGGAACAATTTGCACACGCTGAAGCCCACTGGGGTGACAGAGGGAAGGATTGTACTCGCCAACAGCAATGGACAGCAGCAATATGGGGGAGATTTTAGGAAGAAACACTGAGGCACAGGTGTTACCTTGGCAACACTATGGAGGTAGCAATAGCTGCTAGGCAGGAAGAAGCAGCTTCTAGACGAGGAAGGAGACAAGGCATATCCTATTTTATCTGTGGGAGGATAATCAGCAACAATTAAATCACTGGGAACAGGAAACCAAGGCTATGCAGGCACTTGGAAGCAGTTTATTAGACCAGGAACTCACTCTTTGCACTGGCTAAAAACACAGTGTACATTCACTGTGTTCCTGTTACTGGCCTTTGGGCTTACAGTTGGTCCGAAGCCATCCCTGAGTGGTGTTACAGTGCTTTTTAAATCAGCCCTTGCTGATTAACACTGACCGGAATCAGGACTAACAATAAAGGCTCAAAAGTTTACCAGTAAGAGACATGTGATTGCACAGACAATATGACAGACATACTTTACTCACAAAACTTTCCAGAAAACTTTGTGCCAAGATACAGACCTATTCATACCTACACCATCTCCCAAGTGCAGGCCCTCCACATCAGTTTTATGCCTCTCAGAGGTATAATCCTGCAATTCTTCCATTTGGAGGGGTGAGACACTTGGGTAAAATACTCTGTATACTAATCGTGACTGACCAAAACACCAGACTAAATCCAGTCATCTTACAAAAACATGCTCTGCCAGAGCTGACTAGTGGGTGAATAGGGCTAACAAGGCCCTTCTTACAATAAAACGTCTCAGTAGCAGGAGCAATGCAGAACAAAAAGACTGTTTCAAAGGCAACAGCTTATATGCCCCTACTTTATCTGAAGCTGAGACAGGACAACATTCTCCCAGATTCATGATGTGAGTACACTCTGCATTCTCTCTTACTCCTTTCTGTTCTATAGGATTTAGACCTTTATCTACTACAAAATAATTTGTTCCTGCTGTCTAAAAAACCTCAGAGATTACAGGTTATGATTTTTTCCTGATGGGCATAGCCTTCCAGTTATTCTCTGCACAGGCAGAGACAAACACCAGACTTCAAGTGGTTGTGTTGCCCTGCTTATAAGCATTAACACAAATCAGAGACTATTAGAAGTGCTGCTCCTGCTCTCCAATTTATATGCTTGTCTGGTCATGCTGGCCTAAATATATGACAAGCAGCACAGTGACAATCAGGTAAACAGTGGTATTCAGTATTTGCAAGGATTACATACATATTCCAGGATTTCATATCTTCTGCAGCTCTGAAGTTTTTTGGCTTAAAATGTTTCTTTCCCGAAAGTATTTTTGTTGTGAATATTATTACATTCCCAATCATCAGGCACAGAAAGTTTGTGCTCTCAAGAGTTCAACAATGAACAGATTTCAGAAAAGAAGGGAACAGCTTCATAAATGGAGAAGCTACCTACTGTGCTCTTTCAGTCATTTCCATGTTCTCCTTATAACTGCAAAAATAAATCACAAAATCTCTTTTCACGTGAATCTTTTGAATTTTTCAAGGACTGTACAAGGAGACAAGCATGAACTACCCACCTTAGTTGCACCACTTCACTTACATCTCACTTACAATGTATTTTAAAGAAGTATTGCAAAAGTCTTAAACTGACTGTCTTAAACCCGCACCCAGCACGACTTGCAGTCCCTGTAAGGTGCAAGTGCGACTGCTGCATTTGTCAAAGCTAATTTGATGATTTCTTACTTATTTTGAAAAGTACAGAATTGCTGCTGGACTCTGGGAAAATTTACCTTACCACCTGACACAATACACATATACACTCCTGTCATATGGTGATACTCCTGCATTTTGGCTTCATGGTAGAAGAAGGGCTAGGATGGACAGATACTTCCATAAAAAGTTAATGTGACCTTAGGTGAACCGAAAAAAAGATTTTGCTGTGCTAGTGGAATAAACACCCTGGATGCAGTAGCCATAGCTAGGGAATAAGTTAAAATCTGTAGATAACCTACATAAAGACCTCCAAATCCTTGCAAGTGACTACACTAATGGTGCCATCTGTGAAACAGCTACAGTTTGCACTAGGAAAAAAACCCTGGTCTTTAGACCAAATAGATGAAGCCTCTGGGAACAGACAGTAAAATGCAGTTAATCAAGTCACAGTGAACAAGAAGTTCTCACCATCAACCAGGCTCAAGCCTGGCTGAAGAAAACCTCTCTTTCTCTCCCTCCTTATCTTTACCAAATCAGTACAGTCCTCAGTAGGGGTGTCTCAAGTTTATCTCCTGCTATTTATCCATTAGAAGCGCCAGTGGAGCAACATAAACACACCTTGGCTAGAGACATCTAGAACAACTCTTTTTGCAAGAGGGTGATCTGCCATCTCATGTGTATCTCCTTCCTCCAGCACTGTTCTACCCCAAGTAAAAGCAAGAGCACCACTTGATTTTCAGAAGGAAGAAAGCCTGTTCTGCCAGCAGCTTGGCTTAACACAAGATCGGATTGCTTTGCTGTGGATTGTGTATCAGGCCCAGGGGCTCTGCCTCCACTATTTCTGATCTTCACTTAAGTACAATAAAGGAAAGAAGCTAAATGTTCATGACTCCAACCATGGCAAGAGGGAAAAAAAAAAAGCCTTCCTAAGATTCTTTGGGCAACTCTTCTTATGTTCCTGCAATGATTCTGAACTGCTTTGTTATACCCTGTAACAGAACAGAATATGCCCATATATCCTATTAAATGTTAGTATCCTGTTAAATATCCACATAAAATAGTTATTCCAAGGAATGTTCATTCTATTCCAAATCTCTTAGAATTACAGAAATAGAAACAGAGATTTTCAATGACTCTGCAGGAAAAGAAAGGAAAGAAAAAGCTACTATTTTAATCTCACCATAGAGAGCTCTGAGGGAAGAAACATTATTTTTTATGGACAAGGGGCATTATCTAGGTTGCAGAAATAGGGATGTGGATAGGCAGCAAGATTCCTAAGTCTAATCCAGGCTTTTCAGCTCACCATGTAGCTGTGGAAAAAAGGATGAACATTTCTGAAATAACAGACTGTAACTTTTCTGGCAATTCTACATACTGTTTAAAAATGTACTTATTAGTAAAATAATATTGAAATGTTTTAAACAGCAGTGTCTGTGACAAGTTATAGCTTTCTGAGGAAACATCAGCAAAAGCAATATGCAAGTTAAAGGTTGATTTTGATAATGAGTTTTAAATGAATTTTCATTTCATAAAAGCTAAGATTGGGGCTGATAAACAAAATGCCAGTTTCAAACATTATTGGTTTTTTATTTAATCCATTTTTTACTTCATTTTTGGAAATAATTTTTACATGCAATCAAAAAAACTTAGTTTCACCTCACTTGGCACATGTATAAAATTCACAGTTGCAACTAGAGGTCAACAGGACCATTCTGTGCTTCCTCACACAATCTGCTGTTCCTGAGATGCCCGAGTACTGAATAAGGAGTTGCCCT
Source organism: Mesitornis unicolor (assembly GCF_000695765.1). Classification (NCBI taxonomy): domain Eukaryota; kingdom Metazoa; phylum Chordata; class Aves; order Mesitornithiformes; family Mesitornithidae; genus Mesitornis; species Mesitornis unicolor. The sequence continues at coordinate 102,742 of NW_010160191.1, read as the reverse complement.
TTGTGACTGCAACGCAGACTTGCTCATTCTAATTCACTAACTCCCAAATTCTTGCCCACCTTCAGAAAATAAGAAATTTCTATCGAAAATTCATTACATTCATCATCGAGGTATCTGCGTAAGTTCACTCTGTATGTGTGAATGCCTACCACCAAGCCTCGATTAACAAATCCTTTTCTCTTCTGTTTTATACTATAGATTTTCCCAGGAACATGATGACCAGAGCAAGTCCTCAGCATGGAGGAGATTTGTTATGTTCTGTTCTGGAGTCTTCACTTGGTAACTTACTAAGTATAGAAAGCACTACCAGTGTCCTCCTGTCCAGCTTGGAAAACCCTGCAAGGAGCAAAACCTCTTGATACCCAGAAAGACAGTCAAGCACACCACCATACAGGGAAATGACAAATACAACTAAACATAAGCATTCAGGGGATCTGTGGATTATTTTCCAACAAGCTTGAGTCCTGAAGACATGAATTACAGATAAGGTACATGGCTTTCCACCTCCAGGGTAATTTTCAGGTTGGCCCATGCCTGAGGTGAACATCTAGACTTGCTTCATTCCTAAAAGGACTCCTCCCAGATGCCAGGGAGGTCCTGCAGCCCTCTTGCAAAATAAAGAGGACTAATCACAGACCCTTGCCTGCAGTCAGATGCACTGAATGTTGGCTGTTTGTCAGTAGCTTTCATTTCATACTGCAGTCTGGATGGGGGAAAAAGCAAGTGAAGAATTTTATGGGATTTTTTACAAAATGCCAAAGAATATGTTTTAGTCTTAGCATCCTTTGCACCCGATTTAAAGGAAAAAAACACATAACCTACTTAGGTCTGAGATATTTGACAACACTACATACAAATGCATCTGACGTGGCATGTGGTTTAGTGGTAGACTTGGTAGCATTAACAGCTGGACTTGATGATCTTGAGGGTCTTTTCTGCCCTAAATGATTCTACGTTCTGTGATTTTACATAAAGTGCAGTCTTTTGCAGCACTCATTGTAGTAAGAACCTGACATGTCTGTGACTTTGTGTATTGAAGAAATAGAAGAAAAAGAAAAGCCTTTGGCAGCCTCTGTTCCCATTACCATACCTGTACTAGGGCTAGGACTCATTCACAGAAGGAAAGCAGCAGGAGTACAGCTAATGGTGGCTTAAAGGAGTTCCCTGTTCAGTAAACGCAGTGAAGCAGCTCTTCTTTGGGTGCCAACGCTAGTTCTAGATTTCATCTCTGTATGGGTTTAGTTCCTCAGATTGTCCAGTTGTGCCCATACAAGCATATTTCTGGCAGTCACCTCCTACAGCCTAGGATTAGATCTGACTCCAAAATGCAGTCATATATCTGTTATCACTCAATAGATACATTCTTCTCTGGGAAGCACATACCTCTGTGTAGGCCTGTGTTACTTGTTCATACAGGGTCTGATGATGGTGGATGGCCAGTTCCAGGTCTTGCATTTCTGAGGGGAGGCCTCCTTCACTACACATTTTGCACCAGGCATCCACACCTGAAAGGAACTGAAACAATCCCAGGAACAATGAGCAACAGTGACACAGAACAACATCTCATCAACATTAGGAATCTTTGTTTGCAGAGTGCCATGTGTCAGAGTTATAAAAGAGTGCTTTTGGGCATCCTGAAACAGCACATTCCTGTCACCTCCTCAGTACCTGAAGAACATCTAGATCCAAAAAGGGAGGCTGAAACATGTTTAGAAAAAAACATCAGTGTGAAGCACAAAAGGACAGAGTTATAGCTCCAGCTGTATTTGGCACTGTCTCAGCTGTCAAACTTCCCCCAGCCACTTACCTGTCCTTAACAGTACTATTTTGAGCAATAGAAAACTCCAATAAAAATCAATTATGACATTCATATCAGTGAAAAGCAGAGAGTCTGTATTCAAGCAGTTCCCATGCCAGGGCTAGCTCGGTGGATTGCTAATAGACTACCAAGGCTTTAAACACCTGGGTCTCACATTTGAGTCTGGCCCAGGTCAGCAGTGAACGGATACCGTTACCATCTGACGGCTGCTAAGCGGCCAATGCAAAATGAGCTGCTGGTCTCAGTCCAGTTCCTGGTGGGCAGACATCCATGAAAAGGCATAAAAAAAAAAAAAAATCATTGCCATTGCAATTGATATGGTTTAGCACCTTGGTTGGAAGCCTTAACAGCCAGCCAGAAACTGAATGGCTTTGGGGAGCAGAGGGATGGAAAAAAATATTTTTCCACTCTTAAAGGCCTCCAGAGCACTGCTGATGCACTTTGGCAGAAAAATTGGGGAAGCTCTCCTGGGTGCTGCCTGTTCTGTAAAAGAAAAGAGGAATTTAGTCTCTAAGGTTCCCATCCTGTTTTTCTTTTAAGCAGGGCTCACTTCAATTACACAGCTCACAAGTTCATATTTTGTCCTTACAAATGGCCTAATGCCACCTCATTACTTCTTATTAATATTTTCTCTTCTTCCGTCTTTCTGTTAAACCAGCCTGCCATACTTTGGGGCTATTTATAAAAAAGAACAGCTAATTATACAACAGATGCAGCACCCCATAGGGTGAATGTATAATGTCACAAAACCACTCCCAGGATCACAACTTTATCCATTCCTGAAGTGTTCACCTGTGGCTTGTTAGTAAAGCACTCTCTCCCTGCATGAAGGGTGGTGAGATTCAAAACAAAGAATTTCAATTCAACTCTGGCCCTGGCATCAGCACCCTTTTTTATTAGCAGTGTAAAGCTATTTGTCATGCTGCTGTGTAATCAAGGCTATAAAGTGTTTGCATTGTAAACATTTATTTTCAGTGCATAAAGCTTCAGTGACAAAGATGAATTCCTAAATGTTCATGTCTACAAAGTACAAATCTACCAGTGAAAACTGCTTTTTAGAAGACTGGGGGCAAGGGTGGCAGGTTCTCTTGTGTTGGTTTGACTCCCGATCTCTTGAATCTCTTCAGATGAAATCCCCGAACAGCCTTGCGTAAAGCTGAAGTCATCACATTTTGGGCCAAAGTAGTGGAATTCACATCATTTCCTATGCAGTTTTAAGAACATGGAGCTGAGATCAATCCCTTTTGGGGCTGTTACATGAACCTCTTGGTTTAAACAGTGAACAAAAGACCTTTACGCCTTACAGACCAGTACTCCTGCTGCTGGAATCACACTGCTATGGCTCTTATCAAAACTGCTGAATTCTACCAGTTTTAGTACAAGCTCTTATAGTTGCTCATTTATTGCCATAGCCCCAGACTGTGATTTGCACAGTAGGTGGGAGAAGTCTCAGGAAGATCCTATGCACATAACCACATTTCCACCTTGTTGTCTCACATCTGTATTTGTTTTGTATACCTATTGTATGTAGACAATGCCACATCAACAATTACATCAGTAATTTCTCTTTTGCCACTCGCAGGAGCAGTTGACATCAACTGTTTTAAAAAGTTGTAAGAAATGCAGTCTGACAGTGTTTTATTCTGATATGCTGAAACACTGCACAGTGGTCTATGCTGCGTGTATAGATTCACGTAAGGACAGGAACTTTTTTTTTTTTTAAGGATTTTTGCAAAGTGTTAGTTCATACCATAGGACTATCGATTTGGATATTTTGAAAAAAAGCAGCTATGTTAATTTGTATTACTTGTCACACATGGTGGCAGTCAAAAAGCTTTATTAAATGTAACTCTGAATGCTAGAAACATATTCACATCACAAAATCGCCATTTGACTGAATTGAAAAAAGATGCATTCAAAACTGTAAATTGCAAATTGCTAACTGTTAGGTTGGAGCTGTTACTGTCCACTGGATACTCAATACCATTTAAATTAATTCCTTAAATGTCTAGTTAGCACATAAGCTAGAACAGCTCCTGTTGGGAACATAAAAGGTGCTTAAATATGATTTGAAATGACAGGCTCCAATAATTGTCCATGTTTTTCAAGACTTCAGAAAAAAATAAGAAAAATTTCTCCTAAAAAATAAAAAAGTCTAAGGTATCTTTGTGTCTCTGATCCAGTCCAAAAGTAACTTTAAAGTAATGACCTATGCTTACTCCTGACTCACAACCTATTCACCTAAGTTGCAAATTCTGTATTAGGTCAGGTAGTGATGTATTCCAAGATCGTTTCTTCCTAGCTTTCCTCAGGAACCGCCATGCTGTATCACACAGCTCTGACAGGTTGTAGTCCAGATTTCTCCACTTTTTTTGCCCAGGCCTTGCTTACTGCTTACTAGGCCTCTGTGTGGAAGCTGCAGAATAACCAGGGGGGTTCTCCTAGGCCCTGGAGAAATGAAGCCAAACTCCAGTGTACTTTCATACTACAGGATGGCTCTGAGGAAAGATGGGGAGAAGGCCATGAAACCACTTTCCTCAGTGGCTGATAATATCCCTTGATACCCTGAATTTTTGTATGAGGATAATCGTATATTTCCTGTTGATGTTTCTGGAATTTTCCTGTCTAATGAAGAAGTTATCTTGGTCTTATCCCTGCATCTTATAGATATCAACTAGCTTTTCCTTTCCTCCCTTTTCTCAAATTCTTCTTCCCTTTTTCCTTTCCTCCTTTTTCCTTTCCTCCCTTTTCTCAAATTCTTCCTCCCTTTTTCCTTTCCCTCTCTTTTGCATTTGCTTTCCTCAAACTGGGGAGTTCAGGATGTGCCTAGAGAGCTCCAGGCAGAGATGAGAGATGAGAATAGTAGTCTTCCTGGTTAGGGAGTAAGGTAATATGAAACAAATGGTCAGAGGTCAGTTTTCAGAGAATCAGCATAAATGTCTTGTGTGTGCACCTAACACCTACTACCTTAAATAGTAATTCTGCGTGTGCACTTCTGAAGGTAGTCTCTGACCCAGAGTTAATTGGCTGACATCCCTTGGCTGATTGAAGACATTAATTTGTTCATTCTGACAGGATCTGTAGAGCGAGCATGTTATGAATTCTTTAGCACACTTTCAGACATTACATCCAAGAAAGGGAGGACACCTGGTATGTCTGCTTCCCCCAGCTGGCAGTTAGCAGGCTGGAATCTCATCTGGAGTAAATCAGCACAATTCTCTTGAAATCACAGTGAGATAAGGCATGTTCCTCTGCATTCTCTTGCAACTTTGATTAGCCTCAGAAATACATAAAGAAGCAGATTCTCTTTTGCACTAGACTATCTCCATGCAAGCCAGGGGGAAGGGGGAAGAGGGAGAAGGAAGAGAAAAGAAAAGAAGAAAAAAAACCCAAACAATTCCCAGCCAAGAGCTTTGTAGCAGGTGGAATTAAGGGACATTTGAGAAACACCTCCACCAAATATCCTGAGTTGCACCTTGACCTGGACATAGTGGTTGTTTGGAGTTTAGTTTACCAGCTTTTGATCAAACACAAGCTGAAGGAAGCCTGGCTAGAGACTAAGGTGGCAAGATTTGTCTTTTCTTCCTTTCTTTCTTTTTTCCATTTTATTTTCTCTTTTTCTGATGACGGTTTAGTATGTACAAATTGTGTTTAAAAAAATTTTGAGGAAGACACATGAGTTCACGTACACACAATAAAAGAAAAAAAAATAAAGAAAAAAAGAAAAAAAAAAGCTGTGATGCAGGAACTCATTCAGCCAAGTCCCATTCAAGATGCCACATGTATCTGCAATAAGAGCCAGGAAAGCAATGTGATTCTGAGGCACATGAAGACAGATGTGAGGTTCAATTCCCAGCAGGGTTGACTCAGCCTTTCATCCTTCCAAGCCAGACAAATTGTATTCTCTGCAGTTTTCTGTGTGGGGTCTTTAGGAAGAGACCTTGAAAAACAAGTTGCTTCCTGCTCAGCTTGCATATTATAGAGATCGTAGAGCTTTCCATAAATCTCTGTCCCAAGCCAACAACTTTCTTGCAGGCTGGGGTGTGCCAAAGGCTGAAAGATTAAAGCCCTAATAGACTTGCTTCCTGTTGGCATCACAGACAACTCCAATCAATGGGAAGGAATGAACAGAGACTGCAGCAGCTTATCACACTGGAGAAGGAAAGAATCTGCATATCAGATTGGTGTGAGGGAAGCAGGGGGACGCTGTGGAAGAAATGGTTGGATCCACAACAAGATTACCTTTGCTGACAGAACAAAGGGAGTGAAAAAAAGATTTGATCTGTGACAGAGGAAACAGTGGGTTTATCTACATCTTTGCTTCAGAGATTTGATCCTTATTTATTGTAAAATAATGAAGGCCTGATTTGAGTTAAAAAAGCCCCCTATGTGATGCCAAATGATAAAGAGTCACATTTGGAATGAATGTCTGATAGACAACAGACTGAGTTATAGACCAAATCCCAAACACTTTATACTGTACAGAGATCAAATGACTAAACTATTAGCATTCAAGTCATTGGTTTATCCTACCAGAATTACTAAGGCAAGGCCAAAATTTTAGTTCTGGCTAATGGACACTGACTCTCATACTTCTTTTTTTTTTTAGCAGTCTTTTACAGGCTTCACATCAGCACTTATCTTCCATAGAATTGTCTCTCATTCCAAGTGAGGAGCAACTGCTGTTCACAATTAGCAAATTCTCCTGTCTGTTAATATAGACCAGTTTCTGTCAGACAGCACAAACTTCATTTCCTTATGAAAAGGTGCCAAGGCAGGATTGGGCTTTTCAGACCCATCCATATAATCGTAAAAGAAAAAGACCCAAAGCTGAAAGTGTCATTAGTGTAGGTTTTTTTCAAGCTAAGGCTGAGGCAAAAAAACCACTTTTCTAAAGGCAGGAAGACAACAACAAAAAATCTCGTTTCACAGACAGCTTGCTATTTTATTGCCTTTCATGCTATACCTCAATAGGTAATACCTCAGCAACTCTTCATAAATTGGAAACAAGACTGACACTTCAGAAAAATAGGGGATTGTTCATTTTTAAAAAGCAAAAAAAACACCAACCAACACAAACTAAACAAGAAAGAGCTAATTCATTGATAAAATTAACTGATAAACCTTAAACATTCTCATTGTGACTATAGGCTGGATATAAATTATTTTCTGATTTTTCTTTATGAACATATTACAACTGACAATTATTAACATGAAGACTACACCTAAACACTACAGTGACCATTGCACTGAGATAAAAATTCTTGTATTGGGCATCTTCTTAGCATATCAGTCCCATCAGAGACACTGAGTGTGCTTACATGAGTAAGTGCCCAGTAGGGTGAGTAATTGCTCTGTGCTGTGGTCTGTTGTCAATAGGAAACACCAAATAAAGAAAAATCCATTATAATCCTACAGTCAGAAACAAACAATAAAGAAAATCTTTACTCTTTGAGTTAAAATTTTCCATACATAAATACTGTCTTATGAAGCACAGTTTCTGGCTTATCAGTTATAATTTCTTCTTCAAACACATGAAGTATGGGTCATTTTATAAACATCAAGCACTCCCACTTAGTAGCTTTGATATTAACTACTTGGAAAAACAAGTACACAACAATACTGAAGAGAGCCCCAAAGTAGTGTTTGTCACTGGAAAATGAATGTAATCAACACATGATGAAAGTTGAACCAAAGTTGAACAAACCAGAGTTCAGGGACATGGAAAATTTTCTTGGATGTTCCTAGCTGTCTCAGAAATCTCTACTTAGTGAGATCTAACAAAGTCTGGGGCTATGGAGAACACTGCAAGAGTAGGTAGTAGAAGTTTAATTAACAATAATGTGCAATGATGTGCTTTGGCTCCTAGAAATTGCCTGCTGGTATGGGTCTGTCATATGTGTGAATATTCCTGTGCACATAACATATACTATGTACACATATGAGTGCAGATACTGTTTTCCTGACCATAATAATCCTGAATTTATCCACCGCATTGATGAAATATTAGGCAATAAAGCAGCATGTTACTGCACCAGTGCACTTCAGTTATGATCAGATTCTTTCTCATGACTAAGGGGTAAATACATTTTCTTACCCACTCAGGGAACATGTGCTAGTTTTTATGGGGAAATGTTACTATTTGTTTTTGAGACACCAATCCACTAGGAACAACCTCACTAGATATAAGCCAAAAGCCATCAGGTTCAATGCAGCAGCATCATTGTCAAAGTAGCAGTGGATCATTTTGGCACTCACAAAAGCAGCTCACCTGTTCAGCTTTCTGGTGAAAGACAGCAGACATGGCTAAGATGGTGCTGCGCTCATCCAGAGCTGCAGCAAAACTCTTCCACTCTTGATCCAGCTGGCTGGATATTTGTTTAATTTGCTGGGAAGCGTAATGGCCTGCTTCAGAAAGCCTCGATGCAACAGACATGATCCGATTGATGTTGACATAGGCGTTCTGAAAATTAAAAAGCACACGTAAATAAAGAGAAGGAAGAACCATGACTACCCTCTGCCTTCATTACACATTCCAAACACCACCAGTTGGAGTAAAGCCGAACAGTTCAGTGAAAGCAATCAACCACATGCTTAAATATGCATGAATAGCAGGCATACTATGTTCCACTCTAAAAATGCGTCCCTTAGGAATCTTTTTGCACATCTATGCCATTATCTAACACCGTTATCTTCCTCTCTCCCCTTGAATTTATTTTTATAAAACTAATTTGCCATACTTTAGCTATTTACTCACCTGTTAGGGTCTACTCATTGCTTCTATTTATTCTCAATATTTCTGTTGTGTGACTTCATATTTCTGGGTGCTATATTCACAAATTCGTAAGTGAAATGTTTGCTTTCTGTCCTTTGAGAACTCTCTGACAATCTTTTATAGACATTCAGTGTCAACAAATGGAAAAGTCTTACAGAACTTAAAAGAGCTCATAAGGATATTCTATAGAAATATGAGTTTCCATAGAAATGTCTATTAAATTATACTCTTCAGTTAAAATGTTATTTTTTCTGCAGGTTATTTTAAGCTGTTCTTCAGCAGAGATACCATTTAACTACATTCTGAATTTAGGAGGATTTTAAAAGCCTACTAAAAGGATAATATTTTCTGTTCTTTCATGAGAATTTTCAATGATGGTTTTTATTCAGCTTTGAAGCAGTGGAAGGATAGTTTTTTCTCAAACTGAACTGTGGACAGCCATGTAATTGCTCTCTATTACCCCATTCTACATAGGAACCTAAACCTGAAAATAAATAGACATCATGACAATGTCTTACAAAGATGCACTTATCAAAAGACAAATGACAGCAGTCTTGAAGATTTCTGGAATGTCATTTGATGTAAAAACTTCTTTCTCTTTCCTCCTTACCAAACAAAAGGAATATCCCGGAATTTGAGATGTTTTGTTAATGTGGACTCACTGCTTTCTCATCTCACTGAAGTACTTCAAAATAGCTTTAGAAATTTCAGAGCTGAATCTGTAAGACCCTTATGCAGAAGGACAGACACAGCCCTGATGATTTTAACAGTATTACTCATGGGCAAATAATAAATCATCAGAGGTGGAAGTGTTTGTTGGAGCAGGATCCCATCATAGTGAGTGGGAGCACAATGTGGGAAGGTATCTGCCAATCCAAACATGAACATAACCGAGCCCTGCCAAGGCAGGCACAGGTCCAAACTACGTTGTGAAGCAGGGCAAAGCATGTCTCCAAAGTGTGTGGGATAACTTTGAAGTACACTCATCATACCTGTAGGTGCTAAAAGAAAGAGAGATGGGGCCGCGCAGCCCTTATGGCCACTCTGCTCGTCCTGGTAGAGCCATGACTGTGACAGCTGTCTGTACACAAACAACACAGATCTAAAGCAATACCCAGCCTCCAGTTTTGTGTTGGTTTGTTGGTTTTGGGTTTCCCACCCCCCGCCCTTATCACATAGCCTTTACTTAAAAATTGGATTTGGCTCAAAATTATCAGATTAATTTTAAAGACAAAAATATTTTTTTTAGTACAGTAAAAGAAACCAATCAAAGTTGTTCTGGAGGTTAAATTATACAGAACAAGATACTGTGTTCTGGAATTTGGACCATCAGCCACAGTCAACCTGTGTTGTCTTTTGTGTCTCTCTAGGTTAGAAACTGGAATTTAGATTAAATATTTAAGCCTTTCTCCCAGAAAGTCCTCATGACTGAGCCTCAGCCAAGATCTTTTTGCAACATTACAGGTCAAATTTTCTAGTGGAAAGCAGTGTAGCATCACCACAGTTACTAAAACTTGGATGAGTTGCACTAAATGAAGACATGGGACTTTGCTGTATTTGAAGGAAAATGAGAATTGCTGAAGAAGTTTTGATTTCATGTAAAAATAAATAGCTGCTTTCATCTTGCTCTTCTTTTTTTAATTTTTTTCCCCCTGCAGAATTATCTCAGCCATTGCAATGCAATGAGCATGGAGGAAAACAACTGTGAATTCCTTGGTTCCCTATAGCTACGGTATATAGATATATTAACTAGTAAAAGGGTAAAGGTAAGATTAGTTGAAATACAGCAGATGTTCTTAGAGCCTGGTTTTTAAGTTAGGGAGATTTATCTATTATTATGTCTATTCGTTATATTTTCATACAGAGATCAGGGGTTTTATGGATGAATTTTCACTTTTCTAGATGAGAAATTTTTGTGGAAGAGTACCAATCCTTCTTGTAGCCAACCCACAAACTCCCCAGCTTTTCCAGGAGAAATGTGGAGCAGTTTTGGAGTCACCTGCTCACACCTCCGTTCACGTAGCGCACCAAGTGGAACTGACTCAGGAAACGGAGACTCCAGAGCTTCCCCTGTGGCTTACTGAGCAATAAATGGATTCAAGTGCAGCATCACATTTGGTGTGCTCCTCTGGACAGCTCCAACAGGTAGAGCAATGGAGATACCACCTATCTGTGGACACACGCGCTCTTTACCTCGGCTTTGTCTGTCCCACCCTCAGTAAAACAGAGACACTGAAGTGGGACTTTGACACATAAGACTTGTCCAAGGTCTCACAGTAAATACAAGACAGAGCAACGACTTGGCTGAAGATCTGGAACTCAGGACAGCACATCCCACCAGACGTAACACATCTTACAGTCTCGGGACCTTTACCCAGTGTCACTATTACTGGGAAAGACGGGATCTCTGTTGTGGACTGAGGTAAAATGCAATATGGCTTCAAGGCATTCCAGAATTTGGTTTCAGGAGAAAAACTTCTAATTGACTACAATCCACAAAGTGCAAGACATTAATTTTCCACCTTGAAGTAGAATAAAATTGTAAGTCACTTTCTCTTCATCTTTATCTGCCAGTGTGTAATGTTCTGAGTAAAATGGAACAAAAATCTACGCTGCCAAAATTCAACTGTTGACATTTCGCAAAGCTAAACCTTCCCTTCCCTCTGGTTTGTTCAGCTCTAAAAACTGAATTAATTGAAGTTTTTTTTGTCACTGTTATATAGATCTTTTTATCCTAATAGGAAATAAATTAAATAGAGCAACTAATGTCTGTGACTTGATTTTTCCTTTAGACTGGAAATTCCACTAATAACAGGCTCATAGAGAGCCTAATTTTAAATATAACCTAAGACATCATCTTTTTTTCAAAACTGAGAAGTGTCCCCAAAGAGGACTGCAAGGGATGACTGATTTATGGCTACACAGGACTACAATAGGTCAAACAATGAGAAAACAATATATTAAAGTCTAGAAATAAGGGTAAAAGCACTTCAGTTGACATTTTGTTGTCATGACACTAGGATACACCCAATTTTTTTGGCTAATATATATCCTTTCTCATTGAAAAAGCCCTGCAGATGTATTTGCAGATTTTCCAAAAGCACTCCTCATGATAGAGATAATTTTTCATTGACTTTATTTCAACTTTATTTGAAACTTTAGTCAAAAAAAAAAAGGAAAATTTTGACTACTAAAAGTCATTGGGCTGGCAAACAAAAGGAAATTTCCCCACTTGTACATCAGCATCACAATATGCAGTTTAGGAAAACCTTGCGCAATGCCTTGCAATTGCACGTACCCCTCTGTCCACCAATTCTTTGTCCGTTTCTGTCGCCTAAACAAGGTTTTGGTAACCAATGCCTCTAACATAGCTTTTCCTTCCAGTGTAAGCAATCACTGCTCAGGTCTCTCATGCTTGGTAGGACAACAGCTCCCCCATCTCAGCAATAAGCTCTGACAGCAGTGGAGTTTCAATTGTGGAATGATCTCCCACAGGGAAATACAGTAATTCAGCCCTGATCATCTAGCGGGCGTGCTGGGAGACCTTCCCTCTTAATTAAACCCTCCAACCCTAGCTGGAACAATACTTTCTTCTAATACACGTATAAAAAGAATACCTTATGCTCACAAAAGAAAAATGAGCAGTGAGAAGCATTAAATCTGCAAGGAACTTGGCTGTGTTCATCTCATTTCCTAGAGAACTAGCTGGGATATTGTAATGGCAAGCAGCAGAGGTGGGCTGCAAAAGAAGGGTTTTGCAGATTAACTGAGGGTGAAATTTGATTGTTGAAGAGTTCTTCTTTAAAATAAAATATAAAGAAATAATCAGCTTGCATTGTGTTATTGTGAGTTTAGAAACCATCTGTGAAATGCACCGAACACATAAATCCAAAGCAGAAATGTTTCAGTGACAAAATAAACTCCTGAGATATCTTAAGACCTTTAAGTTTCTATAACAAGGCCAATTATATGCAGCCTGTTGCAGAATAATATTGGATGGCATTTTAGCTCAGCCTACACACAGAAAAATACCATTCATTTAAGATAAATGTTGGGAATTTTCAACAGACATCATTAGCCTGTACACGATAATTGTAATGTGTTTGAAATATACTGTGATTTTCTTAGGACAACATGCATCTCCATCTAGTGTCAGACAGTTAACTCCCTGACAGCAGGGTAGGCAGCGATGCCAGCAGTGAACACTGCCACTTTTGTGCATGTCCCACAGAAAGTGATTACTTATTCTTAAAGGAGGTTAATGGATCCAGGCATAAAAAAGTCCTGGCAAAGGAAAAATGAATAAATTCAGTTGGAACAAATGGCACGTATACCATGCATCCAAGTGCAGAGGTACAACCAGTAGGCTTTGTGTCATATTAAAACACTGAGGGTTTGGGGTTTTTTTTCCCTTTAGTGAATTTAGTAGATTGACATTACTCAGAAAATGCTGGAGCTAAATATTCTTCTTCATGAAAAGTATTATTGCTTCAGTAGAAACACTATACAGCTGTGATAAAGACTAACAGAACTTACTTTGAAACTGAAGTGAAGACAATCACTGCCTTGAATCACAAAAAAATATCTATGGTCCTTATTTGAAAGAAGAATATCACGTTACAGTTTATTACCTCAAATACATGACTTCCCACATCCTACATTGTTCATTTAAAAGGAAGAATTGTTATTGTGAAAAGCAGAGTAACAAATTGTTTTTCCAAAGAGCAGCTTTGGTCACAGCATGCCTAGAGAGATCTATAGGAAGAGCATGCAACAAAAGGCATGACCCAATAAACATTTGGAGAGTGTATTTTCTAGAGGAACTGAAGAGAATATTTTATCTGTTATTGGTTATGCCAGGTTTAAAGGACACTAGGCATAGTGTAAAGGAAAAAAAAAAATCAAAACAAAATATCTTAGAAATCCAAGATTTGACCTAATTTCCACTGAAGTTGGCAGGGTTTTTCCCTGCAAAACATACAGCCATCCTTGGCTACACTGTCCTACTCCGTATCTTCTCTTAATACTGATTTTAATGTATTGTCAAAAGAAAACAAACCCCAAAAGCCATAAAAAACCCCAAGCCCCACAACCAATAAGAGTGCTTCAAGTTTTCATTATTTTGTTGCTCAGATTCATGATAGCTGAACTATTCTCAGTTCTACAGTTGCTGGAACTAATATATTGCATAAAAATAAGATCCAGCTAAATTATAAAGCAAATTTCTGGCAAAATCACAATTATAAAGCAAATTCCCACTGAAAAAATTTTTAGCATGATCTAGTTCACTCACAAGACCCAGAAACCAAAATATATCCAAAAAGTGCAGCACCATTTAACTGGGTTTGAAAAGTCATTCTTCTTGAACCAAACTCCATGTCTTGAGTCCAAAGCACAGTGGCTAAATATCTGAGTTTTGTAATTAGCATGAGAAAGCAGGAAGGCTCATCAGATATGAATCCAATATGAATGTTATGAATGCTTTCATTTATTAAAACTCACCAGAATGTTAAGTTTTCAGACTTGTGTGGGCCACAATACTCTACCTGGGATTGCAAACAGCTCTGAGAGTTAAAAACTCCCCATTCTCTGGTAAAAAAGCAGGAAAGCATTCCTGTCATTTTGGTTTTTTGCAGCCAAGGGTATTACCTGAAGAGATTGATGAATACCACATTATAAACACAAGTGAGTACATACCTAATAGTAAATTCACCAGAGCTATAGTTTTCTCTCTAACATCTTCTGCATTGTGTTACTTAACTCTAAACCTTAACTTCACAAATATTTACTGTTGGGTAACTTAATGCAAGAAGATTCTTGATGTGCAAAAATAATTTACATATTTATACATTAATAGTAATTATAGGTTGAAAGTTTAAGATGCCCAGTATCCATGCCCTTCCACACAGCTCCTCTATGCTAACGAGATGGAGAAGACAGTCTTCTTTGTAGCCTGATTCATGCTGACTGCATGGCCTTCCATATGACTCTACATCTGTGTGGGTTATACTGGAGACAGCACCAAATGGGAGGTGCCTCATGCATTGCGTTCTTTCCCCTCAGCCGAAAAGGTCTCTCTCCTGGGCAGCTTCAATAGACAGGAGTTTGGCAGCACAGCCATGGTGAGACGGCACAGCAGTGAGCCACAGCACAGCCACTGAGAGGTCCCTGCCCCTAGAAGTTCCCTCAAGATCTTTGCAAATGCCTCACTTCCCTGCATTCCTCATTCCCAAATGTTCTCTTGGGGACAGATAGAAGAACGGAGGAAAATATTTTTTCTTCCATTAGATGGCACCCTCCCTGTCACTCGTTAATCTTCTATTAACAACAATTTTCTCTTTCCAAGTTTAGCTCCCAGTTATTTTAGGAAAATACCAGACAGTACCACAAAAAGGATAAAAGAGAGGTCCTCCAGCTTGACTCTTCTAATGGTGTTTTTCGAAGAATTATGACCAACTTTGCATCCTTCATAAGCTAAGCAACTTCAATGCACTAACCTCTAGGACACATTTATTTATTAGGATTCTGAGAGCAGCAGTGTTATGTGGAGGCCATTCTATCGTCCTGTACTTTCCTAGATGGCATTATGATGGCAAGCTTAACAATTCAGTGCCTAGAGCCTGTTTATTCAGTGCTCCCTTCGATTATAATCACAATAAGTACATTAACAGACATTATAAGCATTTCTTATCTTCCACTATTATGCAATGCCTTGGTGAGACACAGTGCTTTAGTGAAGAAGAGGTGGAAATGGCAGGTGGGATTTAGGTCAGAGAAGTTCATTGCCTGACCTGGAATTTGGCCGGAATCCCAGGGTTAACACCAGTATTCTTACGAGAGCAGTGGGTGGTCTGTGATGACCTCAGATAGTCAGGAGCTCCTTTCCACATTTCGGACAGCTGCTCTGGAGTACCTTGCCCTTTGGCAGCACTGCAGGGTGTGGCTCTCCAGTGACTTACACCACCAGCTTAAACACCAGCCACCGCCTCTGATGCCACAGCCCCAGTGAAACTCTAGTCTGACCCAGCACAGCTTGAAGAGGGACAGCTGCAGGAGTTGGTTTACTAAGGGCAAGCTTTTGTGCAGTTGATAGCATTCAGAGAGGGCTCATCTCTGCATTGTGCAATTGCAGCAGGCGGCATGCATGCCTTTTTCTAACCCAGTGCAACAATCAAAACATCAATGCATTCTGTCCTCATTTCTGTGCTGAAAGCAGAGCAGCTTCCAGAACAAATACTTTATGCCTGGAAAGAATAAGAAAGTGAGAAAGGAACTTATAAATGTATAATGATGTTTTGGGTCTGTTTTTTTTTAAAAAAAAACCAAACAACAAAACAAACTAAGGTAAATTGAATTGCATTCAAAAAGACTGACCGATTAACTATGGAAAAAGTCAAAATCCCACTGTGGCCCTAACTGACAGCTTGATTAGTGTCTCTTTTAAAAGGTTTTTGAAAAGTACCTTAGTAGGGTGTAGGGGAGAAGCATAAATTATTAAGGTGCCACCTACAGCTCTCATTAATTCTCGGTCAAAGAAATGTCAGAAACTTAAGAAATACTGTATTTGCTTTCCAAAATGTAAGCACAGGACTCCACAGGACTGCGCTGCTCTTAAGTCAAGGAAATGATCATATATCAGTGTCTGGGTGGACAGAGCAACACTCCGCTTCCCAGAAAGAGGGCTCCTGCCACAGCCCAGCCTGACCTCCCTTACTGCACCTCTCACAGCTCCACAGTGTACTCTGAACTGGAGATGGCCTCAAGCACCAGCCCTTTCCTCACTCATGCACGCAGAGCCGTTGTTCACAGCGTGTCTTCAACTCACCATGGAATTCATGGCAAAGTGATTGTGCTGCGTCTGTAGGTCGAGGGCATGTTGGTAGCTCACGCCGATCTCCGTATGGCTCTGCAGGAACAATTCCTTGTTGTGGCTGATCCAGTCAAACATCTACAAGTGTTCACACAGGACAGAAGAAAAAAAAAAAGAAGTGTTAGGGATAAAAGAAATAAGAGACTGTGCAAAATATAAAAATCCAATTTCTGAGACAGATATTATATATAACACAGACAAAAAACTCATCTATGTTCCTCATCAAAATAAATGCTTCCATTGCTTGACAACAGCTTGAGTTATCACCATATTTTGTTATTAACAGAATGATAGGTCAGGAAACGTAACTCATAAAACATGTTCCCCAGTAAGCTGATCTCATAGTCTATTCCTATAAGTAATGGGAATTTCATACATAGAAAGATGGCAGCAGAGGGACCTAAAATTACAGGTTGCTTCATTCACCGAAGATCTAGCAGTTCATAAAGTACCATTAATCCAGAAATGGACCAAAAATTCCATAAATATTACTGATGGGATTTTCTTGCCCCACTTTCATTTTCAACTGTACATAAAGTTTCCGAATGTTACATCCAAATAGCCAGTCGACTTCCTACACTTATATTTCCTAGATCTTTCCAATTCCAAAGCCAGAACACAGTCTATCTTCCACTTACTATTTTGGGGATTAAGAGAGAAAAAAAAAAAATTTATTAATATCATTTCAACTTCTCCTACTTCCAAATGTATTTCCAAGCAAAATGGACAGTTCAGTACATCAGACACTGTTAGAAATATATTAAATAAAGTTCATTCCTTATTTTGTAGCACATTAATGTGACATTGCAATCTGCAGCACATTCATTCGTTATAAGGCATCGCAAGTCAGCAAGGAGATAGGTGTTTATGTTCTGGCCTGTTCTGTGTTGTGATAGAGACGAAATCCTTTCAAAGCGAGAACCTTTCATTCTCTACCCCTGGCTACAGCTCTGCAGACATCACAGTCTCAGATTTCTTCTTTCCTGCAAAGATTTTTCTTGCAGAATCCTTTCAAACCACATTCCCTCATCTCCATCCCAGCAAGATGGAGAACTGTCCATTAGTAAGGAGTCTTTCACAATGAAAACAACGACTTATTATTTCATTACAAGGAAACAAAAACTAATTATAGAGGCAGTGGAGGTCTGGTCAATACAGTCCCTTGGTGTTAAAGAAAGTGTTTTACGGTAAAAAGGCAAGTGACGCAGCTTCTAAGAAACCACCTTACAGTCAAAGGATCAGTCCAGATCTTTGCCACAACATTTACATGTCCTCCAGTCAAAAGTTGTTTTGTTCTTTACCACTGAATAACAATTTTTGACTTATGAAGAACACTCAGCGCCCACAGCTTAGGCACTCTACATTGCTGTAATTTCTCAGAGTCAGTTACCCATTCCCTGGAGAGATGGTGCTCCTAAGAGTAAAGATCCCATATGGGTCACCTAAGATTCCTGAATAAACCCAGCATTTCATGCTGAGCACTCGATTCAGCATGGGATTGCACTGCCTTATGCAAGGGATTTGCAGAAACAACACTGAATATCCCTTTCATCAAAAAGGCAAATAAGCATTGCAAGGCCTCCAATGACAGCAGCCATACTACACTGACCTGGTCCCAAAAATCTGTCACACATGCCTGACTTCTTAATCTTGTATTTATTAAAATACACTTGCAGCTCCAGAGTCTATACCAGCTTGTATTTTGTGTCAATGAAAAGGCCAAATTTGGTTCATATTACAATGATGCAAGTCCAAAGTAATATCACTGACACAGTTACTTTCTCATTTGTACCCATGGAGCCGATCAAAATGAGGTCTCTCACCATTTTTACAGAAAGTATAAATGACAAGGTTTTTGCAAGGCGGAGGTGAGGGGTTTCAAACATTACTGTCAATTAAACAGAATGAAACAACCTACTACAACCTGAAGAGACACCTAAAGCTTTCTCATTGGATTCCTTTTTCTCACTTTATTAAGATTTAATAAGCAACATAAGCACAAGGATACACTTGTGAGCTTAAAGGGGAAAAAAACCAAACAACCCATAAAGCCAGTAAGGAAAGAAAAATTCCATAACAACAAAGTTCATGTCGCAACAACAAGCTTTTCTCTGCTGAGAAACCAAGACAAATTTCTTGTAAGTAGATATATGTTTGATGTGAGCATTTTTTAATGTTTTAAACAATCTAAAGACATTCAGGGAGAAGAAAACTGGCAGCAATCCACTAAAAATAAACAGTAAATCTAATATTTTATGCTCAGCAAAGCCAAATCAAGATCTTTTTAAGACAAGTAATTTAAACTAGTAATCTATTATTCTGCGGATAGGGAGCATTTCCTCCATCTAATCTATACACATATTATTGGATGGGAATCTAGGTTAAGTTAAAGCATGCTTTCAAAATACAAAATAAATACAATAATAAACTATCAAGAAAAAAAGAGGAAATTTAATAGATGATTAATCTTTTTGTCTTGTTTAATCAACTGAAATGCACAATAGCAGTTGAATGGAAATACAAATAGCATTGAATGGATGACCTTCAGGAATTTTCAGCAACAGACTGCAGTGATGAAATCTGTAGTACCTTCCAAAACAGTGTGGTTTTTAAACTTCTCTTCATGGTCAATAGCAGATTTTGGAAGAATCTAAATTTCAGTTTAGACTTAGAATCTTTCTGTTATAGTCTTCATAAAAAAATTACTTTGGGTTCAGCTGGCCTATGCCTGCAGCAAAATATCCCCCATCAATATGGTCTGGAGGCTCTTCCCAGCTCTCTCAGTTCTCACTTGAAAGCCCAGAGAATGACGTGCTTTGAGTTTCATGCGGTTTGGAACAGGGAGAAAATAAAGCAAGATGCCTAGGAATGAGTGCAGGGTTAAAAAACCCAAGAGATTCACTGTGGTCTAAAGTAGGGTTAATGATACACTGCTGTGTAAAACCTTTCATTACTCTTGGGTCTTAATGAATAATAAGCAGTATTTACAATTACTCTTGCTTTACATGGCAACCAGGGCTTTGCAAGACTGCAGATTTGTCTACCTTACGCAATTCATGACCATATCTGAGATCCTCAGACAAGTTCCAGATAAATCGGTACCTCTGCATGGCACAGTCCAGTGCTGTGTGAAAATACCAGCTTGACCCCCAAAAACAACCCGGCCCGGGCACAGCACTGCTTGGATTTGTCTGCACTGCTTTTCTTTCCAGGGCTGGTTCATGCAGGGACTTCTCAAGCATTTCTGCTTAATGCTTACTTAACTGTAGTCATTTTCCCAAGTACCCATATAATAGTATTGGGGTTTCTTTATTGCAAAGACCTGGCATCATGGAAAACTTTGTACTTTCACCCTTGTAATCAAAGATGCATGGAAATTATAAGTATCACACAGTCCCACAGATCACAATATTTGCTTAACAATAATGGGATTTAAATAAATAAAAAAACCCCAAACACATAAAAATGGGGTCTTACTTGCTTTTGAGATCTGATGGATTGCGCTTTCAAATTTTTCTCCTCAACCAAAAAGTTTACAAATGGACTTAAACAATTTTCTTATAATAATATGAATGAAAGTTGAGGATCTGAAAATACCAGATGTTGGGTGGCTTGTGATGCGATGCTGCAAGAGTCTGCAATGTGCGGTCAGGAGGTTTCAATATGAAGGTCTGTCAGTGTTGTCTGGCCCACCTTACTAGCAACATTTTCTGAAAGCTTTCAAGGTACATTTGTTTTCCACATGAGAAACTGATGCTTCCTGTGTTCCTGAAGTGAGTGTGCTGCCTAGTTTGCTTAATTAAAGCACATCATTAATGATGTGAGCATGGCAATGGACCCAACAACTGCTATTTTACTCAACCCTGCAAGGACTGCACCAGTTTCAAGGGGCTAAGTTGGCCTCTTGGAAGAATGTTCAGTATCCTTTGATAAGTTAGTTTCCCTGTCAGAGGAATGAGAGGAATGGAGGATGTGCTCCATGAGATTAGCTTAAACCAGATACAGTGTCCCAGCTAACTGAGATTTTCTGTGTCATTATAACATTGCTGTACAGCACTCTACCAATTGATCTCACCCTATTCATGAGAAAGGCTGCCCTAACAAACCTAGCCTAGTGATTACCATGAAATTAACAGATCTTTGATTATTCCTTTGACTTACTTCTTAGTTGGAGTCATGCTGACTATTTGTGATTTAGGTCTTCTCTTAAGTTTGCTAATCATTCTTGTAGTCATGAATTTACACTAAACAAGAGCACAGAGTAAGTAAGATGGGACATTATATAACTTAAAATACATCAACAAACTCTCCCAGATGTCTCCCAGACTGGCATTTCTCCACATCGCTATAGATAATCTGGAGTCCTATTAAGTAAAGAGTTTTCCAGTGACTAAGTAGCTGGGAGAAGGTGTTAAGCACACTTTAAACAGAACATAAACTTTCAATGTGATTATCTCTTGTAGTCCCCATTTCTAACGACACATAAAGGAAAGTGAATGCATATGCTGAAGAATGTTGACTGCTACATTTAATTAAGTAAATTAATCTCTCATGAGAGAGTCAGAAGAACTAAGACTGATCCAAAGGGTCTCTGTCCAACACTTTGCTAAAGCATCTTCCCTAACTGTCATTACACATGTAATTATCACACATGTGGTCTTGAGGCCACTTCACTTGAGAGTTATAAGATCATATCTCCAACATCAGTTGTGCTCGCAACAATGAGTTCTTAACCTCATGTTTTGTCATCATAGTTGATGAGCTACTAGAAAATCCAGGCTAAGTGTTAGACCAAACAGCAGGTCTCAAGCTGGTCATGAATAAGTCCTATGGAGGGAGAATGCGATTCCATGCTTTCCCTGGATTTGTAACATCTGGCA
Organism: Mesitornis unicolor; assembly: GCF_000695765.1. NCBI lineage: Eukaryota > Metazoa > Chordata > Aves > Mesitornithiformes > Mesitornithidae > Mesitornis > Mesitornis unicolor. Next base: position 81,398 of record NW_010160191.1, on the reverse strand, counting down.
GGCCAGTGAGCACAGGGTGAGAACAGCTGTTTGAGAACAGAGGAGAAACACATAGATATGGAACAGCATGTATGCAGCCCAGCCCTACCTCAGATAAAATGAGCTTTATAACATCATTTCAAACAATAACCTCTGCTCTCTGGCTTCTGTCAGAGCTTGCTGAGGAGCGCTAGCACTGGATGCAGTGGTGCAGAGGATCACAGGATGATGTTCCCACCACACGGCTGGCAGCACACCCTATGCCAAGTGGTACTGATAGGAGGGTTACAGCCTTCATGGTTTTGGCAGCAAGTGAGCTGAATATATTAACCATTTGTTTATACATGCTAAAAATAATAAATCCCAAATCCATCTAACACTATATTAGGACCGTAATTAATTATGAACCTGCTTGCAGCAAATCCTCTTCTGTGTAAGTTCTGAGCCATAAATATCAAACTCATACTGGTAAGCAAGGGCAGAACTATAACCATTACAACCACACCATCTTGGGGAACAATATAGGATATGTATCAAGAAAACGGTCCCAAAGGGACATTCAGGTCAAGTCCAATCACTGCTTTTGGCAGCTAACCACAGGATAAGATTTCCTTTCATAAAGGGATGAAGCTCCACCTGAAAGCTAGTTAAGTGCTACAGCTCAGCTCCTCCTCTGAGAAGCAGTTCCAGAAGCTTTCTGCTCCCTTACTGAACTCACCGCATACTCTCAGCTAAATCAGACTCATGGGCAGTTTATACACATTTGCTCTTAGGTCAACACTGTCCTGTAAGTTAAAAAAGTTCTCCTTCCAGGTGTTTTACGTGTTCTGGTGTACACAGGGAGGGTTCAATATCTCTCCTGTTGTTTGTTTTACTAGAGACAGCTCTTTTATTTCTTCATGAGAAATTTGTTCTAGTTCATAGTTATCTTTCTATCCAAGGTAAGGTCCTAATAGGATCTTGTGGAAAATTGATTTTTTTGCTGGAATTACTCCAGCTGACATCATCTAGGACCAGTAACTCTGGCATCAAGTAAAGTAGATACAAAAATGGGAGAGCAACAGCTACTGAATCAACATCAGTACTTTCTGCCTTACCCCAACATCTTTTCTCATGGTAGTATCCTGCACAAATATTGACAAAGACCAATAATGTTTTTACTAGATTTGGCCTGACAAGCACAATTCGGGTTATATCGCAAATAGGAACAGATTCAAGAGCACTTAGAAAAAATATGAGGCAGGGTTTTGTAATAAACTCCAATTAGTCTCATATGTAATGCACCAGGCATAAATATATTCTCCCACTATGCCTCCATATACTGCTAACAAAGAGAAAAAAATTGCTAATCTAAAAGAATGTCTTGCCTGTAGTTCACTAGAGGGCAGATGACTAATTGTATGCCAGATGAAATCCCTGTTAAATCGGTGCTTTTCAATCTCTTCAATTTGTGGAATCCATAAAATTTTTCAAGGCAAGTGCTATAGCAAATTAAAGTCTATGAACAATGAATCTGTTTTATCGAATACCTTTACCAACTACTAAGGAACTTAATATCCATGAATGTTGGAAAAGACTCTACATAAGCATACATTGCTTATTAATGAGAAGTCCATACAAGAATCCATGTGCATTTCGGATTTTCAAAACTATCCAGCCAGTGTTAAATTTACTAATCTAAAGCAGATAGTGGAAAGTTCCAATATGAGGACATCTATGGCTAAGCAAGTTCATTTTCATACATTTCCACAATATAAACAAAACAATAACACACGTAGAACAGTAACTGCCAGAGCCACTCTTGAGGTTTGCTAAGTTTCCAACTACTTTCCTATCTCATTAAGTGATTTGAAGTATTCACAACAATCCAATTAAGGACAAATCAAGCCATATTCCTTTCATTTCGCAATTGAATTTAGCCAATATTTGAACAAAAAGAATAGCACGCAACAGATTTGTGGTACATACGCAGCCTATGCTAATACGCTAGGAACAGATCCTGGAAAGATTTGCATGTGAGCTACCTTTATAAAAGACAATCAAGCAAGCAAGCCCTGTGATGCCTCTAGACAAGATTCATAACTACAGTTTACCTGGAACCAGCCATACCTGGGTCACCTGCACACCTGGAAAAGGGCAACAGAAGTGCAACACCTCCACAAAGCACACTGAAAAGCCTCAGCAGTCTAAAGAATCAGGACATTTACTTGGAACACAGAAAAATCCCTCTGCTTAAGCCCCTGAGCTGAATTCAGGAGAGCAGAGGGCTAATGGATAAGGAGCCAGGAACAAAGACTTAGCAGGCAGAACAGGAGCCTCATTAGTCAGAGCCCATCCCACAGCCTCCAAGGGCTGATAGCAACCAGGTTTAATCAAGAGATCATCAGGCAAGTTGTGGTGACAAGTCCAACCTTAAGGCAGGAAGTCAATCAGCAGGTCAGGATCAGGTGCAGTGAGAGTAACCAGGCTCAGACACAGCTCTGTGATCACAGCACAGGTCTATGGGGACAAGGCAGGTCCCAGGTCATGCCCCAAAACCAGTCAATCAGGACCTGGCCCAGCAGGGCCCATGGCCAGGCAGGGCTGGGCAACAGCAAAGCTGGAGGCCAATATCCCACAGCTGAGTTGCAATGGGGCTCCTGGCTCATGGGCAGGGTTTGGGCAGGCCCCAGGTGAAGCTGGTCAGGACCATTAATACCCAACAGTGCCCTGACACTGGGCTGGGTACCTGAAGGGTCGCTAGGAAAATGGCTGTTCTCAGACAGCCCTGTAATAAAGTCTGAACTTAAAGAAAACTTTGATAGCATATTTCTTTTTTTTTAACGAATCAACAAATTTGATGAAAAATCTAGCAAAAGAAAAAAATTGTTGTCATTCCTATCACCACTCTGTAAATATAGCCTTAATTAAATCAAAGTACTTGTAGGTTTAAAATAGAACTCAGCGTACATCAAAGTGCTTTGCTAAGCCAAGGCCTAAATGCAAAGTTGTGTTTGTTTTTGTGTTTGCCTTTTGTTTACAGACGGTGACGGACAAGCCGATACTTCTGCCAGGTCTTTCCCTTTCACATGTGTTCAGCATGGTCCACAGGCAGAGTAAATTGGTGTCCTTCCAATGAGGCCAATTTACACCAGCTGAAGATTCAGACCCACAGCTGTATTTGTGTAACCCTCAATGCTGCACGAACACAGTTTTTCCATTATAAATATCTGTGTATATGATTCACAGAGTACAGTAAGTTTAAACCATAGCACATTAAATTATTCCAGACAATGGGCCCAACTGTCAACCCACTGAAAAATTAGCTAGATGTGTGACATGACAAATAGCTCAGTATTAATATAAGAGCACCACTAACATACTCACACTGAATGTTCCTACTAAATGCCAGACTAAGACATCTGTGGTTTTTTTCCTGACAGATATCAAGCTACAGCCATGCACAAAGTAAAGCATGTGATTCTATAAAGCTGAATAGAAAAGCAGTAATTTTATTGTTGAAAGTGGGAGAAAATTACATATACTGAGCACATAAATATGACTAATGATATCTGGCATATTTTATGGATGTGTTGTTTGCTTGCTTTTTTGAAATACTGTACCTTTCCACCACACTTAGTGATATCAAACACTCAGGCATTCCTAGAAAGGATTTCCTGCTCCTTAAAATGGAAACAGCCTTTCCAGATCATCTACAGAGAACTGCTTGCTGTCTTAAATGCAAATTAATTCATTAGCTGGATAGGAAATGCAATACTAAAAGAAATAAATAGGCAAAAGGCTCATGAATGGAAAACAGTGTAAATTAGTAAAAGATCAGAGGAGGTCCCAAGATGAGGGATCTTCCTCTCAGTTTTCAGAATGTGAGATACAATTTCATTCAGTTGAAAATGCTGTATGAGTTTGATGGCTTTATTATAGACCCTGGTTCTATGCTTGGCTTAATGTCCAACGTTCCTGTGACTCCAAATAGCTGCCATTAAAAACAAAACAGCCAGACATATGTTTACTGCTTTGTGTCAGAAGCGTGGCATTTCCCCTACCAAAATCACCCACGTCTGAAGCTTAGAGATACAGCTGAGGAGCAGTAAATTCCTGACATGTCACCACATGGGGGCCAGAGCCAGGATCTCTGTGCAGAGTGAAAGGTGAGGACACCAGCTTTCCATTGGATTTCAGAGCATCCACTGCTCCCTATCCCTGTGCCCCAGCTGTTTCCCCATTGGACCAACTGGTTCAAATACTTCTCCTCAACACCAGCAAGCCTAGCAAGCTGGGAGGGTGGACAGGGACACGTGCTTCACAGTGGCATGGGGCCTTGCCATTCCCTCTGCAGCACCCCTGGTTTTCATGACACTGCCTTACGGCCTATCTCAGCGAACACTCTTGTTGGTAAAAACCTTAAAATCCGACTCACCCCTCACAGTGACTTCCAGTTTCCCAGGGCTGAAAGGACTGTAAAAGCTAATTTGGCTGGGAATAAGAGTGGTTGCTCATTCCCTTGTGTGATGGGAGTGATGGGTGGTGCAGCAGGGCAGCAGTGGGGCAGCCTGTCAGGAGGTCGTGAGCCACCTCAAGCTGGTCACAGCCAGTTCCTGCCAGTTTTGGCACTGAAGGGGGTCCCAGGAGGTGAAAACCACAATCAGAGCCTGGCCATGGCTCCAAAGTGTCTGTCAGCCAGAGAAGCGCCTGGAGATGAGGTTTTAGGGAAGGAAAGTGTCAGCTGCTGAGGGCTGGAGACACTCTGTGGGATCCTCTGTGGCAAAGGGGCCGGGACACCCTGAGGGATCACGAGTGGCCCATGCTGGGGCAGGAACACTAAGAAACACAGCAGGAAATCTTTAAGAATCAGAGAATAACTGTAACAGGGACAGAAAGATATCCATGCAAACTTTATCCCTGACCTCCACTGCTGCCTGTCAGCCCACCAGAAGAATTTTGACAGACTGAGTATAAAACAGGACAAAAATAAGGGAAATTGAGATTGGGGAAGGATAGGTGTTTGTAGGAGTGTGTCCTACTTTTTCTTCTCAACACCCAAAGCAAGATCAGAAGTTTGTGTTAATTACAAAGAAATTGACCAAAATTCCTCAACCTGAGACTGCTGCTTCTTCAGTACCTGTGTAGGAAGTAAGGGATTCAGGATTTCAACACCAAATAACATGGAGGGACTGCTCAATATGTGAAGGTTCAGGGAAACATTTCTGAATTAGTTCTCATAACACGCATGATGTGTAAGGGAAAAAGCCAGAGGGACCTGGTTTAAAATGACACTGATACACCTGGAAATCATCCACAGACCATGCTCTTAAACCATCAGCAGTTCCTGAGGAGGCAACATGACTGCACACCCACACTCATGTGTTCCCTATAAACAGATATGAAGGCTAATTTAAGATCTACTTCTAAGACCTCAAGCTCTGCCAAGTGTGGGCCATTAAAGCATTTCAGCCAGGCCAGGAAGACATTAATTTAGGAATAATCACATAGCTACCTCTGAAAGATGCTGCACAATAAGTCTGTAAACCTCATGCACAGTTTAATTACATTATTTCCTGACAGCTAGGCTCTTATCACCTAACCTTCTTGATGATCAAAGCAATAAATAAAAAGCAGCTTTCTTTTCTTTTTCTATATGTGCAGGCCTCTTTCTTTTTTTGTAGATGTGTGGGCTTTGTTGCCCTTTAGAGCATTTGGGTCTTCTTGTCTTCATTAATTAAAGCAGAACTTTGTGGTTATAATATGCTATATTCATCCTTAAACCCGAGTTTTAAGGTTGTATTCAGATGTCAAAACACTTTCTCTTGCCATACTGATCAGGGGAGCATTCCTGTGCCTCCCAGTGGTGCCAAGTTGGAGAAGCTGAAACAGCCTTGAAATGCTCTCTATCAAAATTGGCAAGTGAAATGAAGAGGAAATTTGTGCAAATGCAAAAATATTCCATCGGAACATACTGCCTTCAATTATTTTTGGACCCATTCTAATGTTCATGGAGGAAGCAAGAGGAATAGTAACTGCGTATCCAGTGTCGGCAGCAGGAAACTACAAATAGCACAGCACACCATGTTCCAGTTTCGGCAGCGGCAGGCTTCGGAGTTGTTTCCTTACAGTCAGGAGCGGACGGACTGTGAGGCGACTGCTGCCAGAGTCTGGAAACATGAAGCAGGAACTACGCCATCACTCTGTTAATGTTCTGTCCTCTTGCACTGAAAGGTCACAAGAGTGTCGGATGATCCAGTGCAAATCGGATAGAAAGTGGCCCCAGACTGCTATAACTATGCTATAGGGCACACTTAGCATGAAGGAAATGCGCAAGTCTTCCTCATCCCTAGCTGCAGCAACGGAGCAAGGCATTGTTATTGTTTTTACATTCTCATCAAAAAGTTCAGGTTCAATTCCAAGTGCTTTGGAGGTAACATATTTAGCTGCCTGCAAAAAAAAAATCAGATTTGGCAGCACAGGGCAGAATGAATTGATAAAGAAAGATGGAAAGCACGGAGATACCTCTTTTACGTGTCAGATGAGGACTCCCACTGCAGGACAGGCTTCCCGTGTGACAGAAGGAAAGGCAGTTAACCCCTGTGGTTTTTAATTCCCATTTTTTAGCTTTGAACTTTGCATCCTTTGTACTTTTATTTTGCTGCTCCAAAGCTGGTCCAGCTTAACAACAATCAGTCTCTGGCAGATGACTGCCCTTCCTCATGCACAGCTGTCTACATCTGAAAAATCAGCACCACAAATGCCTTCTGAGGATCTTTAGGTGCTTTGCTTGTGGAGCCTGAACTCGAGTCATGGAAGTGTTACGTGAGGAAGTTTTTACCCTCAGGGCTGTCAAACCAGCGACAGACTCACTGCCGCAGAAACAGAAATAGGCTCCAAAAGGAGTCCTGCCCCCTCCTCCACAGGGAAAGAAACGATGCTTGCAACAAGGGTAGGTGACATTCACCACTAGAATAACATCCACCAGGAAGAGGATTTCTGATATGTATTTATCCAGTTCCCTGTACTGCTCTGCCCAGCAGGCAAGGCAATCCCACACTTCCTCAAACCAGATGGCAAAACTGGGTTTGTGGCTGCTTTCAGTTGTAGGAGCAGCACAAAGCAATTGGTGCTTGTTTGTGAATTTGTCCTGTTGTTATTAGATTTGTCCTCAAACTTTCTACTGGTGGATGGAAAGGCAGAAAAGCAAATGTTCAGAACACTACTGACACATAGGGGAAGACCTCCTGTAGCCTTGACTGATAAATAAGAAAGTAGCAGGATACAAGCTTGACACACTGAAAAAGCTGCAAGCTCCTTTGGAACATCACTAATAATGAAGACATTTTGATTTTACAATCCAATTAGCAGAAATGAGCCCTGTTTGTGCTTTGAGGGACGTTAAAAACTTCTATAATGATCTCCTGGTCTTGCAAAAATCTGTTCTTTCCTACAGATACCAAGAACAGGATCTTATTAAGTGTGACCAGCAGTGGTCAAAGTAATGAACGGTTCCCACAGAGCCCCCTGTGATTTCTTCCCGCTCTGGTAACTCTTCACTTTAGATTGGGGGCAACAAATTCTGGATGGCATTAGCAACCTGTCAGAAGCTTACTTCATATTAAGCAGAGCAGATGTCAGCTAGCTGCATCTTTAATTCAGAGCTACAGCCTGCGAAGACTGAGAGTCCCAGCATGCAGGTTCCTGAACCGAGAGATACAGGCTATGCAGGATTCATCTTTCCATTAAAGTTGAAGGTTTTTGCAAGTAATTTATTCTTATAGATGCTGAAGAGGATTTACCCCACAGTCCCCCAATAATTCTTTCATGTCCATGGCTGAGTGAGGGGGATTGCAGATTTGACAGAGTTTAGCTGCCAGTCTCAGAGCCTGCCAAAGTGGAAGGTGCTGATCCCGCTCTGAAATCTCTTTAGCACATGACATCTATCCTCACAGCATCACAAGGAGCTGTCAACACACTGCGCACAGCCACTCCTTGTTATAACAGTCTTTCTGCTTCTAGGCAAACTTCATTCTTTCTAAAAAAAATAAAAAAAATTAAAAAAATCTGAGACCAGGTAGACCCAGTAATTTGGGGAATCCGTGAGCTCCAATTTGCTACCACTGAGATTCAGAAAAAAAAAAATCAATAAAGATCTGTTCAGAACATCATACTGTTTATTCACCTGCATCAGAACACCTCACAGCAGCTTATCCATGATAGAAAGCACTGATGTGCTTCAAGACAAAGCAGGAGCTGTACTCAGTAGCAAAAGTTCAATTATTCTAAAATGCAAAAAAGCAACATGACAGAGAACAAATTTGAATAAACACTGAATATTAATGAAAAACTGCTGTTACAATAGAGTTATTGCTACATGCTTTCAGTTCTCACATGTTTTATTAGAGCCTCCTTCATTCTAAGATGTGTGAAATAATTAAATAACAGTGATTATGGCTGGCATAGGTTCATTTGGGGAAATACACAGATTTTTTAGAATGGATATACATTTTCTCCCTTTGATAATTATTTCCTGTGTTAGTCCTCTGGTCTTGATTGATGCAATTAGAAAGGTCTTGCACAAAACATCTTAAGTGAACCAGAATATTCTCAGTACTATACTAAAGCAACCCAAGTCATGTGTGGATACATACTTGTATTCAGTAGGAATGTTTCCATACCCTTACGTCTTGAGTGCCACCACACAGCACAAACAGGACAACCTGGCCATTAGGCCCAGTCAGCATGGGTTTCTGAAAGACAGGTCCTCCTTGACTAACCTGATCTCCTTCTATGACAAGCTGACCCGCTTAGTAGGTGAGAAAAAGACTGTGGATGTTGTCTACCTAGATTATAGCAAAGCCTTTGACAACATTTACCTCAGCATCCTCCTGGAGAAACTGGCTGCCCATGGCTTGGACAGGTGTACCCTTTGCTGGGTAAAAAACTGGCTGGATGGCTGGGCCCAAAGAGCTATGGTAAATGCAGTTAAATTCAGTTGGCAGACAGTCACAAGTGGCGTCCCCCAGGGCTCAGTACTGGGGCCAGTTCTGTTTAACATCTTTATCAATGATCTGAACAAGATGATAAAGTGCACCCTTAGGAAGTTTGCAGATGACACCAAGTTAGGCAGGAGTGTTGATCTGTTTGAGGCTAGGAAGGCTCTGCAGAGGGACCTGGACAGGCTGGATCGATGGGCCAAGGCCAATTGTACGAGCTTCAACAAGGCCAAGTGCCAGGTCCTGCACTTCAGTCACAACAACCCCATGCAACGCTACATCTTGGGGGTGAGTGTCTGGAAAGTTGCTTGGCAGAAAAGGACCTGGGGATGCTGGTCAGCAGCCGACTGAACATGAGCCAGCAGTGTGCCCAGGTGGCCAAGTTCATAGCATCCTGGCCTGCATCAGGAATAGTGTGGTCCACGGGACCAGGGAAGTAATCATTTTTCTGTACTGGTGAGGCTGCACCTTGAATACTGTGTTCAGTTTTGGGCCCCCCACTACAGAAAAGACACTGAGGTGCTGGAGACTTTCCAAAGAAGAGCAATGAAGCTGGTGAAGGGTCTTATGAGGAGAGGCTGCAGGAACTGGTTTGTTTAGTCTGGAGAAAAGGAGGCGCAGGGGAGACCTTACCACTCTCTACAAGCACCTGAAAGGAGGTGTTGGTCTCTCAAGTAACAAGCAATAGAAGGAGAGGAAATGGCCTCAAGTTAAGCCAGGGGATGTTTAGATTGGATATTAGGAAAAATGTCTTCACTAAAATGGTTGTCAGGCATTGGAACAGGTATTTAAAAGATGTGTAGATGTGGTGCTTAGGAATCTGGTTTAGTGGTGGAGTTGGTAGTGCTAGCTTAACAGTTGGACTCGATTATCTTAAAGGTCTTTTCCAGCCTAAATGATCCTATGATTCTGTGATTTCCAGGGGCATTTTTCAACTGCAAATCTGTATTTATTTGCTGGAAACAGCCAATACACCAGCCAGATTCAGTACCTTACTGTGCTAGGTGCCATATGAACACGCACTTAACAATTGTGCACACACCCAGCTTAGTTTCAGTTGAAGCCTCCTTTCCACGTCATATAATTATCTTGTATGCATATAATTATCTTTCTGTCATTTTAAGATCGGATATTGTAAGATGGTGTCTGCCAATTCAACAGTTTAGAACCTATCTGTAACCATTTTCTGTGTTCTGGTATTAGAAATTCTGTGTCATAGCAAACACTTCATGTTGAACACGGGGCTTGTCCTCTCTGTTGTTTTAGTTTGAGAGTGGGCTTAGGCACAAAGAATCGCACAAGATGATGATCTTCTATTTGCATGGCAGCTTATTTAGACCCATAGCTGACTTTCTTCCCAGCACTGGCATCCCAAGTCTGATTTTATTAATGGGGAAGAACAGTCGTCTAGTGAGAATCTCTATACAAAAAAAGACACCATATGCTAAGGGAAACTTCAGATTATAAAAGAAAGCATTTTTCATTTGCAGTATGGGAGAGTAGACACCAGATATGGAAACAAGTTTTCAGGAGAGAACAGACACTATGTGCTCTGTGCAAGGGTCCATATGCATGAGAAAAGACAGAGAAAAAAATGCACTTTAAAATACTTTAACTAAATGTTGTTCTTGACCAATGTCTATTCCAGATCCATATAGAATTCTAGAGATCTGTGTATTTCTTCTATAGCTTAAAAATAAGAACCAATTGTGTCAGGAACATTTTCAAAGCTTGCATTTCTTATGTTAAGATTATTGCAAGCCCTGGCAAACCAGGCTGCCCATAGCATTGAAAATGTGTACTAACATAACTGGAATACTGTGGAGGGGCCCCAGCACAGACAGCTGGAGATGAGGTCCCGTTTCTGTAAGTGGGTGGCAAAGTTGCTAATGCTGCCATCAGTAAAGCTGGAGCCAGGGGCACTAGCCAGAGATGGGGCTACACAGCTTCTGGAGGCAGGGCTCTAACAGCACTGGCTCACTGAATAACTGTCAGTGGGAACTCTTTACAGAGACCATGAGACTTTCACTAATTTCAATAGAAGCTGAGACTCTCACTGCTTTACAGGATAAGGCTCTGTCTTTCTAGTAGACAGCTCAGGGAAACCTTGAGCACCAAAACACAATCAGATCAGGGGATGCAGCTAAAACTGAGTCTTTTCATGCAATGTAGAGCGAAGCAGCTGCTGAGAGGGCTAGGTACCAGCAACACATTGACCTCTTGTGATCTCTGAGAACTCCTTTTCTGGGGCTATGGGTAAGGGATTCATTTATGTTTAGCAGCAAATTCTTGGTCACTTATAAAGCTCTCTGCAAACACATGCATGTTCACAGAGACCTCAATTCAGTGCCTTTCTCAGTCTGTACCTGTACCCCAAGGACTCTGTCCTTTGTCTGTACAGACATTTGGAATGGGCTAAGGATGAAACTTTAACATGTTTAAATAAGCTTCACTTAGACCCTCAGTCACATGTCTCTACAGAAGACAGTAAGCTTATTGACTCCTTTTATTGCAGAAATCTTATGGAGCTTACCTCAGGTCTAACAACACTCTCTGTGTTCAGAATCTCCAGGAAAGCTCCTTACTGTGATGCTCTCTCACTGTGCTGTTGTGATACCCACGGTGTAAGTACTTAGATGGAAAATCCAGGGCATGCTGAGTTCTGTACGCCAATGTGGTGTTCATATAACTTAAATGAAATCTAAATCCTACGCAAAAATCCATGTCTAATCCATGCTTATTATGCCTGTATGATTATTACTGTTAACTGTTAAATACCATTAATTCAGTAACAAATCCTTTCGCAGTGAAACAGCACAGGAGGCATACATACTTCTCCTTGGTTCAACACACTAAGGATGTGCTCTCATTACTAATCTTGATTCTGGTTCTTTCCCCTTTTAATGTGCTTCCTGCCTCCTCCCCAGTCCTAATTAACCACCTCCCCAGAACTCATTCACTTTGTGCTCATTTCACATATGACAGCTCCCTCTGTCAGCTTCTCAGTACTCTCCTCATTGGTTTCCTGGTCTCATTCCCTGGGACATATCCCCCTTACAGTCATTTTTAAGCTAACATTTCACACAAAATCTTGGAGACAATTGTATATATGGCATGTAGAACAGATCAAAGAAAGCAAGCTACCAGCAGTGAAATAGGAGAGGGGATATGGTCCTTCATTAAGTGGATTTTTTCTGTCAGAGGAGTCTGTCCCAGGTGCTGCGCCTTTTGGCATTGCACAAATCCTTAAGGGTTAATATGCCATGCTGTAAACAGGAAAACTCTATCATCTGCTTATGCATCACTTTCAGGGTCTTTTGACACTGCTGGAAGAAGAAAATGCAGCAGTGATGGGAAATGAAGAAGGAAGTGAAGATGTTGCTGATCTTTTTAATCTTTCTTATGCTGGTTTTCCAGAAAGTCAGCTAAGACCCCTTTCTAG
>NW_010160191.1:60294-68968 GCF_000695765.1 Mesitornis unicolor | reverse complement strand
CCTACACAGCATCACTTGACTAAAGGAGCAGCTACAATTGCTCTACTTAATGGACTGTAATAAAATAAACTGCCTCCTATTAGCAAGAAGGATTGTATCATCAGATTTGTAATGCATTTTATTACAAAACATACGGCATCAGAATTTTTAAGTGCAGTACAAAGGGAAGTAATGTATGAAACGGTTAAAGTGGATATGTATCATACAATCAAAAATGCACTGAGAGTTTCCTTTCTCTCAAACAGTAAGATATCAATGGTTCTTTCTTAAAACCATTCCCCCCTCAAAACCACAGGGTAAATTTCTCCATTTTGCATTCTATTATTTCATCAGAGTTATCCTGCATTTTTTGGATGAAGAGCAGCTTGCACAGCATTCCTTCCTTTTGAGGAGCATGAACTTTTGACAAGTGTAACACTCCAATAATGCTGTGAGCACAGTTCAAATACCCAGATTACATACTTCTTGGATAATCTTCTCCCCCATTGACTTTTCTGTGAAGCTAGAGCTTCTCTGTATTTTTCTAGACTAACTCTGTATGGTGTTAAGTTAGATTCTAAATCAGGACTCCTAAATTTCATCTGGCACTTTTAAGAGTAAGTGTAAATGGGTATATTGTGCTCCGGCTGAAAATCAATAGGAGTCTTCCCAATACTTTCATTAGGAATGGGAACAGGAGACTGGACAGGAGTCTGGTACAGTCGGTGTATCTGTGGTTTTCCTCCTTCAGAAACCAAATGCCCCATTATTTATTTCACTAAATGGGGGCTGAGTTTAATAGCACCTATCCAGTAGAATAATATATTAGTTCCCTTATTTAAGGAGACCAGACCGAGGAGGAAGCCTGGAGCAGCACTGTGTGTGAGAAGGGAAGGATGCAGTGTGTGTTCCTTGCCACGGTCTCACTGCCCACACCTGCACAGAGGTGGGATGCAGGAGAATTGGTGCAAGTGTTATTCCACCCTATTCCCCTTCATCCCTTTTGCTTACTCCTTCCCCTCTCCAAACTTGTCTTCTGTTGTATGAACGTTGCATCGCTGTCACATTCTGATCACTCTTGCACTCACCAAAATCTTTCTGTCATTTCAGACTTGCCACATCACCTGGAAAATGGGCAAAGCTGCTGCTGTGGGGTAGGAGCTGCAGGCCTCCTGTTCCCTCTCACTGCAGCCCCCTGCAGAGCAGAGGTACCACAGCAGCACGCAGCAACCAGCACGGCTCCCCACAGCCTGCTCCACTGGGAAAATCACAGGCAGAGCTGTGTTTTTCACAGGAAAGCTTTAGTATGGATGAGGCAGATGACTTAGACTGCAAGCCTGCTCTTCACTGGCCCTTGAAGTCTGGATGTGGCCTGTGGCTTGCCACTAGACTTTCCACAAAGCTGGCCCTATCCAAGTAAAATGTTTCTCCCACTGCAAACATCCAGTGAAATCCACCCATGGCATTTTCTAACTACCATTGCCATCTTTTGGAGTTTGCCTTTGTGTTGTGGACTCTGTAGAAAGTCAGGAAGGAGAAGGGGAGATGAGGAGAGGGAGGACATGCAAGGTGTCCTCTGCCTCCCGTCAGGGGCTGACCCCCATGATAGTACAGCAGCCGGCTCTTTCTTTGCTCTGGTGTTACAAGTTTGCAGTAGAGATGCTTGGTTCAGTCCAGCTGATGACTATATTGTTTATATTTAATGTGGACAGCTCTGATTACATCATGATAACTGTTTTTCATTCACATACATGCTGAGGTAGTAAAATTGATATGGAATCAACCCAGAATGATGGGGAAATTCCTACACAAGTCAAGTCGAGTGCCAGTTACAAATGATTTCCAGAAGAGCTGGAAAGTGCAGAGTGTAAGGATATTTTTTTGTCTTTTTTTTGGTATTTATTCAAGTGCAAAACATGTGGACTCTTGCCTGAATTCTTCTCCCTGTCCAGATTTTCAACCAACCAATTGACATTTCTCAGATAGTTCTAATAGTTGAATCCATGCTGGTTGTGGGGTTTTTGTTTTAAACAATATTCAATTAAGACTGGACTATATTTTTTATGTTACTGATGGCTAAAAATATTTTCCCTGTTACTCAGTAAAAAACACAGCAGTTCTATGTACATACATAAGTGTATATTAGTTGGTGAGGAATGAATTTGCTGAACAGTCAGGGTCAGGGCTACACCAGCAGCTGAAATGTGTTATTTATCAGCAGATCATTACAGTCAGCACTGCACAGCATGTGAACTTCCTCACTCCACTCTGCCAAAGCTCCCCACACGGCTGACCCGCCTGCTGACTTGAGCTTCAAGGAGCTTCCAGTCTCCATGTGCGGATTCAGTCTCTCTGCAGTGCTTCTGCCTACGTGAGAGCCCAACTTTTCCTCTCCCTTGGCCCCAGCACAGGAAAAATAAATCCCTAAAGACCATACTTGGAGACCAAGTTTCTCCACAGCTCTGCTCTCTCCCACTGATTAAATGGGAGAAGCCCAGGGTATGACTGCCACCCTCTACTTTTATTTTGTCAATAATAAGATATGCTCAGCACACAACTGTACACACCTTCTGTAAGTTGTAATGCCCTTAATTTGAGTAGTTTGTGTCCAGCCAGTGACTGTCTATACATGTATATATAGATATGACTATCTATATATGACTATCTATAAATGTTCCAATAGAAGTGATCCATATGATAGAAAAAAGTTAATTGATTTGCTTTGCACATCTGGGGTATTTTAATATCAAGGGGTTCAAAAATTAACCTACCTTGAAATACTGTGTGCTTTTCATTTTTGTGTCCCCTTTTTTTTTATCCCACCTTTAAGAACTTTTTAGGCAATGAGGACACTTGAAATTTTTAAAATCAGAGGTGTCCAGAAAATGGAATATCCTTACCCATTTTGTCCTTATTCTAACACGTTTCCTAAAATATCAGCCAGAGATATTTTAAAGGCCCTAATACCTTTTTTGTATTCATAGTTTTATGTTGAAGTTTGAGCTTTCACAGGGTATTATGCTGTCATTTGATTAGCACTAAATGACATATCTGTGTTACAGGAAAAGAGCTGTGCCTCTCCCCAGGAGATGAAGACCATCCTGGATCTGCTAGCATACCTAATTGCAAAGGGTAGAGTTCAACTGAGCAAATGGAGGTACCAGGAAACCTTAAAATTCAATACACAGACACACTGTGGTGGATATTTATACAGCGGAGACAGCGCTCAGACTGCATTTAGCTCTGAACCTTTTATGAGATGAGTACTTTCCAGCCTGAGATGGTCAGACCAGTTCAAAGAGATCTGTAAAAGGCAGCTAAGGAGAAAAGCACATCAATGTTTTACATCAGTCTATATATGTGAAGTGTGAAGTAAAAGAATCTGCAATCTTAAAGAATTTTAGGGTGCCACAAACTGAAAAGACTGAAAAAGCATTGATTTGACAGAATAAAACAAAAACGTATTTCCTGTTCTTTGGGAAAATGTAGTAGTCAAGGAAAGGCAAGCAGAGCTACTCAGAGAAGTCAAAGCAAGACTGTATGTTTAGTTAATGAGAAGTAGATGAATAAGAGATATCGAGAAGATAAAAATCCCAGTTTTGTCAATGGGGAATTGCTCGACACAGCCAGTGTTCAAAAGGCAGGAGTCATGTTCTCACTGCTGCTTCCTTCCCCTCAAAAGTTTCATTTATCTGGTGACTTGCCTCAACCTTACACTTAACAACCTCAGAATAACACGTGCAAAGAACTTAGCTGCCACAATGCTCAGACTTGTACCACAACATCCTTTTGCATCCATTCAGATGATAGAAAGGAAAAATATTTTGGAGATTTCCTTCAAGACTGCAGAAAGGTGCTGGGCAACAAGAACTTCTCAGATACTGACTTGATCTGAGCGCCTTTCAACTGATAACAAAATAATAATAATTTGATGAATAATAATAATTTGATAATAATATTTGCAAATTATGATCATAGCTAAAAATAAAAAAATATGTTAGTAAGCAGTGGTCATCTGAATAATCCCAAAGAATCTGAAAATCCTAACCAAAGCTGAGTGAAAGGCAGCTTCTGCTGGAAAGGACAGCAGTGAGTGATCTCCTTGTAGCATGTGAAACAAATGAAAAGGCAGAAGAAGAAACTGCAGCATTTGGAAGAAAAACTCTTATACATTCTTAACTGATGCTGCAGTGACGCTCATTTTAGAGGGACTCATCTGAATTCAAGGTTTTCCCAATAGGAGGGTTGATTATACAATGATGGAGCCTTTTCAGTCCTAGCACCCCTTAGAGATATTTAGTACATGCATTGAAAACCAATGTCTTCTGTCTTGCTCTGCATTACTGAAGATTATATTTATTTCAGCAGTGTGCGTCTCCCTGATGTTTTAAAAATAATATTAATTTGCAGCTGATTTAAAAAAAATAATAGTGAGATTCCTCTGCAGATAAGGTCTGCATTTCCTTTGCTATTACTCCTGTGTCCAAGCAGATGCAACTGGATCATACATTAAGTGGAGAAGATTCAGAGACTGGTGCTTTTGATGGATACAGACGAGATAAACACGAGTCCAAGGGCTCAGTACCTTCCACTGAGAATAGCCTACTTCTGTGGCCTAGAATTTTAAATGTTCAGTGGAGACTTCTTACAAAACCTCTTAACAAGATGTCAAGCACTTCTGTGCTAAGAAAGTGAGACTGCCAAGACTTTAGCACAACACAGTTTTCTGAAATAAATTCACCAAATCAGTACCTGCATATGCTTCCAGAGGCAAGCAGCAGACAAATACTACAAGTAGTAAGAAGCCTGTTTTATTTAGTATTGCTGAAATTCATAGGTGGTGGTGTGTATGAGACCTGGTTAGGGAACTCTAGTTGTTTTTTAGCCAGTCTTTCCAACAGACATGACAAGCTGCTGTGCTTTGCTTGCAGGGAAATTCCCAATCTACCACAGGTTCCTGAATGAGTGTCTTCTGAAGAGACAGGGAACAGGGATGGAACTGCGCAGCAGCACTGCACACCTATGAAACTACAGCTTCCCAAAGCCATGTTACTCACCTGTGCTTCTGCTGTTTTAGAGGCTTTTATATACTTCATTTCAAGACACCCAATGTGCTTTTCAGGCTGATATGCTACATTACAATCATTTAAGAAAGATGAAGTTGCAATGCAATCTCTATGGAATAATTCAATGTTAAATATTTCTCAAACAAGGTCTTGTGCTGATGAACAGGAATCCTGGTCACTGACTCAGTGTCAGGTATGAATTCAAATGCCATCCTTACATGCTTTTTAATGCAAAACAGCCACACTGAGTTTTGCATCCTGCTGTCATTTCAGACTACTTTCTCGTGGTCTGTTTATATGTTTAACCCAAACACAGTCTCAGATCTCATTCTGTGGGACCTAAGTGGCCATGTCCTTGGTACAAAGCCATTAATAAAGATTTTACCAGTTGCAAATCCTGTTGCAATTTCCTAGGAAAGGGAAACTGAAAATGTTGTTGGAGATAACAATTAGGAGGATTTAAGCTACAAATTTCCCATAGACTAACAAGAAGTGAAAGCAATTATAGTGAATCAAACCCTAAAATCATTATTCTTTAGGTGTTGTGACATGTAGAGAAATATATTCATAAGCTTATTAAAAGAAACTGGAAAAAAAAGTCTGATTCTCATGCTAACATCTACCAAATATACCCACTGTGACACAAAAAGGCAGATTAACTTTCATCAAAACTGTCAGAGACAAGTTATTCTTGGATATCATTACGCTTGCTACATCCAACAATTAGTTCAGTAAATTTGGTTTACAAGTCACATAAAGTACATCTGCTGGCAACTTGAGATTTACACCTGTGATGAATACCTCACGTTGCTAATTATAGAAAAAATGGTCACAAGTGTCCTTGCAATAAAGTCTTGGTTAAAGTATGAAAGGAACAGATAATTCCCTACCTTCTCAGCATCTTGCTCAAAAAGCCGGAGTTGAAAGCACTGGTCCAGTTTCAACTTGCGGACGTGCCACATCTGATGCAGGTGTTGCCGGGTAGAATGCAGCTTGTCTAAAAGGCTGGTGATCTTTGGCACAAGACTTTGAAAATCTGCACTTCCAGGAATGCAGTTCCTACCAGAAAAGCCATCACTGCACCTTATGCATTGTAATAACCTCTGACCCTCACGATCCAGTTCTTCCACGGGAGCTTTAATCACTTTTTTCTTAAGCTGCGTGTGCTCATCGATCAGCCTTCTTGAGCCCTCAACATCAACTGGAAACTCCTTCCTAGCCAACATTTCCTGGAGATCTTCCAGCCTTGATAATAAATGGATGGCACTGTTGAAAAACTCTTCCAAGGAGACACGCAACTCTATCCATTCGTCATGGTTGTAATCCAAGGATCCTTCAAACTCATCCGTCAGTTGAGAAGGATCTACGAGTTTTGCCAGGCCTTCAACAGATACCATACTTGTCTAAGGAAGGGAAAATGACAATATTTGAGTCAGTGACTATCTAACCAGAAAGAACAGTACAATCCATAAATAGCATGAAGGGATTATTTTCCTCATCGATACCTAATTGAAGGAACATTGTAGAAGATGCTGAGGACTATGTTTAACAATTGATGAATTAATTGGATTGAAAATTTTTCTATTAATGGCACTGATTTATTTATTTATTAAAAGACATGGTATTTACTGGAATAATGCCTATCATTTTCAGCAGGCCTGGCTATCAGAAACATTTAATGACAACATTTCTGCCATAGATTCCTTTAACCCAGTTGGACACTGAAGACTTCTTTCTGCAGCTGTTGGATATCTGGACATGTTTGTTCACTAAACAGGTACGTGGTGTTACAGGGTTTCTGCTACTTGTGTTACACTCAGGCTAGTGGCTGTATGACAGCAGAAGTTTTAGGCATGTGAACTATTGGAGGTATGACTTCTCAAAACACAGAATATGCTGGGTTTTTTCTTCCAGATTTTTCTAGTTGGCTTTTGCCACAAGCAGGTCTCTTTCATATTAGTTATTTCTAATATAATTAAGCCAAAATCAATGTAAAAGTTAAATGTCACTGGAGTATTAACAATTAGAATTTATTGCTAATACAAAGTACTGCTCATGAATCATACACAATCAATGAGAGAGGGTTTTAATTCACTTAGACTTAGAAATCGGTGACTGAGAAATGTATTGGGTGCTTGGAAAGCAGATTACAGTTTAAGGACCCAACAACTGATGGCTTTTCCCATTTATTTTAAGCAAATTTATTTTCCTGAAATATGAGCATAGGGTTTCATATGCTACTAGACATTTTCAGTGCTGTCATGTTAACACCCAAGTTGGCAGCCCTTAGAGGCTTGTGATGTTCACCAGTGACTGCACATCTATCCCCTAGAGATCAGGCCTCTAAAGAATGTCAGAGTTTGTGCTCTTCAGAAGTGCAGGCACCCAGTAATCACAGCAATCATGTAAAAGTCATCTACGAAGAAAAATACCTCAAGTCCTGTCCATTATCCTGAATTGTGTCCAAGACAGCATGCTGCCCACTGGTTTAAAGTTAATAATATGCTTTCCTTCCAATTTCTACCCACCTAAAACTATCAGGCATTCTACAATGTATTAAAATTGAGATTGTATTGAACTTACGCTCAGCAGAAAGATTATTTTAAAACTTTGTTGCAATGTTCCTTGCTTTGGGGAAAGGCGAGGACAGAGGGAAGATCCTATAAACAATGGGAAGGTAAGTCTGCAGCTTCGGAGAGATTTCAAATTTCTAAACCTCTTGACCTGGACACTGACCCCTTGAAGATAATTCAATTTAGAGTTAAACTACCTGTCAAGAAAAGACTTCTCTTCATGGCTAATACCTGGGCACTCCCCCTACAGTATGTCAAGTTAATGCAAGCACTGCTTTTATCATGAACAGAATTTGACATGGTGATATAGTAGAAAGGATTTTAATTTTATGACTTCAGCTAATTTCTTTATTCAGATTTGTTTATTTAAGGAGTTCTTGAAACTCTCTTGAAAACAACCTTACGGGAAGGTAACTGGCAAGATAAAGTAACTGTCTCTCAGGCATCACCCATCTTTCTTTTAAAAATCACTTTAAAAAGCACTGCGCACTATTTAAACACTTTTGGCAGGAGAAATAAAATAATCTTGAAGGCACCTCTGAATTAATGCTAACTAAGCTGCCCAGTTCATTCCTCAAAGTGACACGGAGCTTTGGAGTCCACATATGTCAAGCAAAGCCTTTTTTTCTCTCTTTTCTTTATGTGCTGATCTGGGGGCATGCTTCACACTCTGAACTGTGGCACAGAATCGTTCTGCCAGAGCCTCACAACACAAAATCCAGATCATTGCCTCCACTAAGGGTCATACACTGCCCTGGCACATGCATAATGCTTCCATTAAGTTCAAAAGCAGAATCAAAGAGAAACAAAAAAACAGACTGCATAAAACAACACCAAAACAAAGTATCACAAAAAACACCCCTCATCAAAATGAACTTCTTTTCTCTCAATCACAGGGCTTGGGATTATTTTTTTACCTGAAGAAAATTTCTTAGCAGAGATAACGCTTTACCATATATGTCTCACGTAGCTCTCACCTCAAAGATGAACTTGGAACTGCCGAAGTTTGTTTTCTGCTTCTGCCAGAAATTATCAGGTTTTATAATCAGAGCAACA
>NW_010160191.1:19493-60263 GCF_000695765.1 Mesitornis unicolor | reverse complement strand
GCAGGAAAGGCTTCTTGAAGGGTCTTTAGGAGAGGCTTGATCAAATCCCATTTGGATCCCCTCATATCGATAATAACAGTGAATCCTCGTTTACAAACATCTTCACTGTAGGAATAAAAGCATGTCAAGATAATTAATATTATGGACAGTCACACTGAGACTTAACTTTTGCTGCCAGTATTCAGAGCTTCAGAGCAAAATGAGGAATGATATACTTCAAAATAAAAGGCAAAATATAGTATAGCATAAAGGCTGTATGAAAGGCTATATGAATTTTACCATAATCAAATTTCCATGAAATTCAAGTATATATATTAGTTTAATCTCTAATTTCCCAAATACATGTAATTCAAATTTCCACTGAAAACATACATACTTTCACAAAATCAAAAAACAGAATCAAATATATCTGTGTAGAAGCCATTTATGTGTACATACAACAGATTCTGCTTTCAGCATACTGAATTCAATCCACAGCCAAAGCCAACAAGCAGAGTCCTGCGCCTTAACATTGCTAACCACTCGTAAATTTGGGTGCCTTCATTTTTAGAGGCCCTTTTAAGGGCTTTTTAAAAAGTGCCATTTCCAGAAAAGTGTCTGGCAATTACTCCCTGACAGGAAGGTCCCTGTGACACAGCACTCTTAAAATTTTCCCTCCTGATTGATCTTCCAAATGCTGCAAGATCTTTCTCAATTGGCAGTCACACTTTTCTGCCAGCCTCTGCTCCTCCATTCTCAAAAGCTGAAGTCATTCATCAGGCCTGGTCATTGGCAATGCATGGTGCCCAAAAGCACCAGAGCATTAGCTTGCAAACACATATTTCCTTTTTCCTCAGGAGAACAGAGGAGGAAGAATAAAAGGACATGTGGATTCAAGTCAAATCTGAACAACTTTTGCCATAGATTTTCCAGGGATGTAATAATGTTCCTCAGAAAAAGGGGTATGGCTCAAAGGTGTCCTCTTCCATCTATAGCATCCAATATTTGTTGTGATTTGGGAAGTGTCTGCTCCTCTGTCTGACCAGATAATATGCCTGCCATCCATGAAATTGAACTCTTGAAAACTACGGTGTCTGCTGTGGGCCTCAAGTCCTTGCACAAAACATGAAATTCCCCATCCCCAGTAATAATATTGACATGGCAAATCAGTAAAATACATTGATGATGCACTAAAAGTGCCATAACAGTCTACCTGCTGATCTACTACACTTTTTTTTTAAGGTGGAATGGAGTTCTCAGCCTTCTCCACAGAAGGAGACATTACTGGAAGAAAAGAAGTGTAGAAAGAAGAAAGGAAGATGAAAACAGAAAGAACAGTTGAGAAAGAAATGTGGTAGAACATGAACATTTTTTGTATAATGAATACAACAGTGAGGTACAGAACAAGAAATCCTCTTTAATACATGAATACAGCTCTCTTGACCTTTCTGCAAACTGGCCATCAACATAAATAGGATCAATATTGTAGACATAAAGGCTTATGGAAGACAATTTAAACTAGCAAGTGTTGATATCACTGGAATGAATCCAAAATATGCTGAGGACAGATACTATTAAGCATGCTTCTAATGCAGAAATTGTAAGACTCTGTTTAGCCTCTATACAAATACTCTCAGTGCACAAACACACAGGATGATTTTCACTATATTCCACTTCTTCAAATCCTTAAAGCACTCTTTCTGCTAATAAAATCCAGCTCCTACATCTCTCACTGAAAAATAACTCTGTAAAGCTTACAACTAGGTTTCTGGGCTGGAACAAGCAGGCACACTGGATTAACATATGTAACTTAAAAATAAAAGTCATGGTTGATTTTCTATCTAGAAAGACATGCACAGACAGACCACCTCACGGCAAAGGGGATTTTGCCAAGTTAAGAGAGTTTGCTAACTTGAGCAGTCTCAACTTAGTGTCAGGGAGGAGCAGTCAAAGCCAACAAGCTTGGTGCTCTGTCTTAACATAATTGGCACATCCAGAGCACATTGCATACAACAGTCAGTGCAAAGGAAAACTAAGGAGACCAGGCACTTCAAAACACTGTCAGGAATATAGATCTTTTTTATTCTCCTTTTACCTACTGCTGAAAGGTCAGACATCTGATCCTTCCATAACTAATGCCAAAAAAGGCTGTAAAAGAAGCTTTGTTGGTGGTGCTACTGCCTCTTGCCCTTTGGAACGAGGGCTGAGACAAAGAATCAGATCAGAAAGGGATGAATAGAAGGGGTTTTGTGTTTCGTTTTTTCTTCTTGCAGAGCTTTATGGGGTCTTCAGTAACTTCTGCCAAGTCACTGATCCCTGTTATACTGAACTCACTTTTCCAAGGATTGATTTTTCTTTAAACACTTGACAAAGAGATCCAGGAGCCATACAGGCACACAGGAGCTGCAACAGTGGACATAGTGACAGGTAAGTGCAATCTATCTTTTCTTATATAAATAATTAAATCCCACACTGCAACCACAGCAAGACATAACCAATATTAACTTCATTCCAGTTCCCTATGGCTGCTGCCAACCTGACGACTTACCGCAGCTGATCTAAACCAATAATTTAATACTTACTGATGAACAACAGAAAAAACCTGTTGCAGTAAGCAGAAAAGGAATGTCCTGAAGTCTTCTGTTTATGAGCCTGAACTAAAAGCTCAGACCCAAACAGCCCCAAAATTAGACCCTGACCCCAACTTCAGAGCATAGGCAGTGTGATATCATCTTGACACTTGTGATTACATACCACCGTGACTGGAAGTTCAACCTGCAGTAAAACAGATATTCCAGGTAGGGACTCATGAGATGTTACTATGGGCTGGGTCCTGTGCTTACTGAAGGTTTACAGCCTCCCTGGACAGAGAAGCAGTGAGGGGAGAAGCAAATAGTCCTGCCATCCATTCCCATCAGGGCACCATGCCTAAGCATGTGTGTGTGAAAAAACACCCCACGACACCCTAAATCCCTACTTTCAGGTTTTTGGAGACTTCACAGTATGTTTTCAGTGGAAGAAGAAAGGGTAACAATTCCCAGCTTTTTCTAGTGGACAGACAAGAATGGGCACTGACCCTGTGGGAGAGGCTGGCATGTTAGCCCATTGGTAGCGGTCAGGATGCTTCCTGATTCTTACACTGTAAAAGGCAATCAGCAGTCATTCACTACCTGAACTATCTACACTCCTTGTAACTAGACCAAATTGTCAACGAGTTTATTACATTTTCACTTATGAAACTGATGGGATGCAGGGATGGAGAAGGAGGAAAGAATGGAGAAAATTTCTAGATTTCTTATGTTGAAACACATCAACAACTATTTCACTAATAATGCAAAAATCAATACCACACTCTTAATTACAAAGAGGATTTCCCTGCTTGATCGGTCACATAGGCATGTAAGTTCTTGTGTGAAATAAAATAAGTGAAAAGATAGGTATGCCTTTTCAAATACAGTGCAGATAACGCACATATGGATGGTATTTTTCATTTTGAGCAAATCTTACTCTGTTTCAAGAACCTTACTCACAATCTTGCAGAAATGGCTCTACTTGCAATTTTTTCTTTAATGAGATGAATGGTATTAACCTGTAACAAGACCTGTGGGTCTGTAGTCTTTTCTACAGAATTTGATCTCCCTGGCACAGTGATAATTCCACAGGACCTTTTCTGACTCTTTGCACAAAGTTAGCACCTGATTTCTAAACCTGCTTGTGAAAAACTATTATTTAACAGCGTTTAAACTGTTGCAAGCCAGAAAGCTGCTCATTATTTCTACTTTCAGTTGCTGAGCATGCTGTGGAGAGGGGTGCCTCTGAGAGCACTTGTACGATACAAGCAGGCAGCCAGATACTGTTCAGACACTAATACCTCAGAGAAAGAAGAGAGAAATAAGAAAATTATTTAGACTGTAGGCTCTTCAGGGCAGGGACCATCTGCCATGCTGTGTCTGTCTAAGGAGCCTGCCTTGGTGGAAATCTCCAGGTACTCAAAACTAGTCTTCAGCTGTCTAGAAGGAATAAAAAGAAATTGCTCCTCAGGAAACTATAGATGCAGATACAAAGAAATAAAAATAATGAGTGATAACTGTTTGCAAAAACACAACTGAACACGTATGTGAAAGTACAAAAGACTTAGATAAACGTGGGGACAACTCCTCGACAGTTAGTTAAAAAAAACTTTTAAAAGGCCAAAATTAAGGTTGTAATAGCAAAATATTCACAGCTATCGATAGGATCATTTAAAAGTTTGCCTTGTGTAGGCATAATGAAGCACCCATAAACTCTAGCAACCTGTGAAGATTTGTCATCTTTGACAGTAAGTCATTTTTCTTCAGCTACCTCCATATGTATTGAGGACATGACCTTAGGTTCCTTTTGTATAGTCTAGCCATGCTTATTAAATTTATTGTTTAAAAGCAACAACTCAAACCCTTCCCAGTTTAGCGATTGATCGGGAAAAGCATCGGTAGCAATCAAACTCCCTCCACACTGTCTGAGCAAGACATGCCTTATCCCTGGCTCCCAAGAGGCTTCATCTATCCACATATCTACTATGCACAAGTAATCATTTTAGGATGGCAATTAATGTTGATTGTTGTGCTTAATTTTTCCTGGTATTGATAATTGACCAGAAACTGGAGAAAACACTCAGATCAAGGTATTTGGACAATCCATCAGCCTTTTGGGCTGTGCTCATCTGGACTAGATTTGCAACGGTGAGCACAACATATTTGATAGTTGATATATCATTTCAGTTGCTACACTGCTTTTAAACAAAGACAAAGACCAGCTTTTAACTCTAATAAAAATACCTTAGAATATTTGTGAAAACAATACTTACAATCTGGATTTTTTTTTAAAGCATAAAGCTGAAACTCAGAAGCAGATGTGATAATTTTGTCAAAATAAATGCCTCTATTTTAGTTTCTAGGGTACTTTCATAAGGTTATTTTCTCAAATTTCCTCTTTAATTCAGGCACAGTCTAAATTGTATTTTCTTTGGCAAGAGCTGGCTTGCTGGGTACCAAATGAGCTTAAGGACTTCATGCTTTCGGATTAATCTTTCAAATACCTATCATTGATTATGTGTATTTTTCATTCTTACAGTTTGGCCAAAGCTTCTGGCATTTAGAAGCTTCAGCACTTGATTAGCTGAAATAACATAAAATCTCCATTCTCATTTTGCAGTCATGAGTTAATGACAAAGCAGCACATTTACCATGCCTGTTGGACCACTAAGAGCACAGATCTGACGTGTATGGCATCTCATTCAAACTACGATTTGTTAACAGCAAGAGGAAGATCTCCTTTATGGAGGGTCAGCGTAACCTTGTCAAAAGACACTCTCAGCATAACAAGTAGCTTTACAAGCATCAATTTGTAAGAGCAAAATCTGCAGGAACTTAATTATTTTTGAGATCACCGTTCCTTTGACAAATGTCGCAGTAGTCAGCCCATTGATTCACAAGCTGAGGATAGAAAAGGGAGGGGAAGAGGAGAGATGGGTATGTGAGAGCCTCTAAGCACAGACTATTGTCCCGAAGGCTTCATTTCATACTGAGACCAAACTAACTCCTGTACCTGGTTTCCATATCAAAATGTGCCAAGGATCCCTTCGTAACTTAGTGTTAATATTTTTTAACTATTGGAATTTTTTATTCATATTGTTTGTTCGTTGTTTACTCAGCTTGAAAGTGAGCTAGATGGGGAGGTTTATAATCAGCATTACTTACTGACTTTCCAGCTTTGATTCTACATTACCATGTTGAGCCTGAAGATCATATTGTCAATAGAAATAGTCATCTATATTCATAATCTACTTTCCAATACATTTAGAGAACCAGATAAAGTCCTTTCTAAGAGACTTGTTTGTCAAACACTCTTGAATCAGCGTTATTAAAATATTTCACTCCATTTAATATTTCTCAGCGTGTACCTTGCTCATTATTCCAGTTACCAGGTACATTCCTGAATTTTCACACCATCAGTCTGAGCTGTCACCCACATCCCCTCGTGACTGTGACCGTTGGGTGTGATGAGGCAGTTTGTCTTCTCCAAGATCCCAGGACACCTGTGACATCTTCCTTACGTGCTGGCGCCTCAGTGACCAGCAAAGGAAGTTTGTGATGCACATCCAAGAGCACCATTACTCAGGAATAACAATTCACAGA
The DNA here is from genome assembly GCF_000695765.1 of Mesitornis unicolor. Taxonomy (NCBI): domain Eukaryota; kingdom Metazoa; phylum Chordata; class Aves; order Mesitornithiformes; family Mesitornithidae; genus Mesitornis; species Mesitornis unicolor. The sequence continues at coordinate 54,111 of NW_010160191.1, read as the reverse complement.
AAGCTCCCACCAGAGAACTTCATCTACATAAACGACTGTAAGTAGACAGACTTTATCCTAAATTTTCCTTCCTACATTTTCTATCTTGGTTTCACAATGCTTTTTTGTAATTAGAGGAGAAACAGTCATCCAGCCTCCATTTCCAATTAATCCTTTCTTCCTTACTGTGACCTAAATTTGTTTCTTCTCTTTCAGCACTGAAAAGGAATTACTCATTCTCACTTTTCTTCTTTAAAAAGAGAAAGAAAGAAAACCAAGCCAGTTTCGCACTGGCTGGAGCTCGACATAAAGCAGTGATCTAGAGAAATTTCAGTGACATGTTATAAAAAGACTTGGAGCCAGTGAGGTCTGGTCAGAGACAAATCTGTCTCTGGTTTCCAGCCATTGCTCTTAAGGGACATGAGGTGTGATTGCAAATGGCACAAGAATGCAGATGGGTGGGCTGCACAATGTCCACATTCAGCCCCTGCCTCTGGCCCCATGTCAACAGGAGGGAACAGAAAGACAGAAAAAAGTCCAAATATTTCGGCAGAAGCTAAGTGGTGCCAGAACGGGTGCTCCTGCTATATTCAAGCATGTAACTTATTTTGGAGTTTGACTTTTTACTCTGAGAAAAATGGCTCCAAAGTCAAAGCATTTCTGTCCTAAAATGATGTAAGCTAGGAAGAACTCAGACACCAGCTAGGTGTAAGAAAACCTTTTCCCAACTTGTAACCATGATCCTGTGAGCTCCTGAGAGTTGTTATGAGAGGTGCAGGTCCCAGACGGTATCTGTCAGGATTCAGCAGGGTTGCGTTGTGCTGTCTTCTCCCAGGTAAAAATCCTGATCTAGGTCATTACACCGGTAAAAATCCTGATCTGCATCATTCTACCCCAGATCAGAACTGGGACCCAGAGCTCTGCAGGCATTCGTCCTCTTATTTAATTGAGCAAATAAACACTATTTGAGAAGCTTCCTGTCTTCATTCAAATAGCAAAGATGTAAAACACAGCTGTGTCCAAGAATGCATGATTGCAGCTGTTAAAGCCAAATCTGGAGGATGAATATTATAATTTTTCACATTCCTATTACATTTCTGCTGGTAAGTGATGCCTTCATATAAACCCATTTACCCTCTTCCCCTCTTGTTTCTGCATGTCTGCTATATTTGGATCAATATCTGGCAGGTCTTTCTTGAAACAGCTGCTGAGATAAATATGAAATTAATCAGGGCTTTGTTTTTGTTGAAGCAGGGCTACATTTAGAGATTTGTTACCACAACAAAGAAATATTTGAACAGTAAGTACCATTCAACTATCTCTTGAGCATTTAAAGTCTTGTATTTGAGATGGCTTAGCAGAAACAAAACAAAAATGCTTTACTAAATGAAAATTATATGTTATTGATATTTCCTGGAAAAAATAAATATTAGAGTTGTGTTGAAACATAAACACATCATTCTTGAAAAGGTTTGTATGAGCAGAGGCTACTGAGAATATGTTTGGAGATTCAAATCCATTGGATTCAAGATAAGAAATAAATATATATGGTTGTGCTTAGCAAGAGTAAATCTGTTTGGGGTTTTTTTTGCCCGCACTTTAAGCATTTTTGATAGTTCAAGCCAGAAGACCATGAAGTCCATTTCACAGTTGCTATACAGTTTAGGCTACAGTCAACATTGCCAGATTTTTCACATAAGGAAAGGGATACTTCATCTGGGCAATGACTGCTTGGGGCTCTTAGACCTGAGATCCTGATTTATCAGTTCAGGGCATCAGTGACTTAAAACGCAAGTGAGCAGAGCATGGTGAACAGCTTCAGGAATTCCAGTTATCACAGTAAAACACAGTCACTCCAGAATGGAAAGTGTCCAGATTGCAAATACATACATTTCATTGAAATGCATTGTGGGAGGCAGTTACCCATAGTGGAAAAACCTTTTATAGAATAAATAAACCTGCGAACATGTACAGTTCATGCAAAGAATGACTAATGTAGGTTTAGACAACAGACAGCAACACCTGGTGAAATCCAATATATGTCCAGAGACAGACATCGTGCCAAATTCAATCCTGAGTTAAGCAGGTACAACCACTCTGGGACCAGCACACTTGATCCAGGGCTCAACTGGGCTCACAGATGAGGACAGACAAAAATTTTCTTCAAAGATTCTAAAATCACTTTTTCTAAGTAGTACTGGCATTTCTTGCAGTAAGCACTCATCAGTTCTCATCACAGAATCATTTAGGTAGGAAAAGACCTTTATGATCATTGAGTCAACTGTTAACCTAACACTGCCAAGTCCACCACTAAATCATGTCCGTAAGTGCCACATCACAGAATCACAGAACGTTAGGGATTGGAAGGGACCTCAAAAGCTCATCCAGTCCAATCCCCCTGCCAGAGTAGGAACACCCAGATGAGGTTGCACAGGAAGGCGTCCAGGCGGGTTTTGAATGTCTCCAGAGAAGGAGACTCCACAACCTCTCTGGGCAGCCTGTTCCAGTGCTCTGTCACCCTCACTGAGAAGAAGTTTCTTCTCAAATTTCAGTGGAACCTCCTGTGTTCCAGCTTGTGTCCGTTACCCCTTGTCCTATCATTGTTTGTCACCGAGAAGAGCCTGCGCATCTTTTACATACTTCCAGTATGGTGACTCTACCACTTCCCTGCACAGCCTCTTCCAATGATTGACAACCCTTTCAGTGAAACATTTTTTCCTAATACCCAATCTAAGCCTCCCTTGGCACAACTTGAAACCATTTCTTCTTGTTCTAGCGCTTATTACACGAGAGACTGACACCCACCTCACTACAAACTTCTCTGAGGTAGTTGAAGAGAACTGTAAGGTCTCCCCCAAGCCTCCTTTTCTCCAGACTAAACAACCCAGTTCCCTCAGCCACTCCTCATAAGGCTTGTGCTCTTCACCAGCTTTGTTGGTCTTCTCTGGACACCCTCCAGTGCCCCAGTTTCCTTCCCGTAGTGAGGGTCTGAACACAGTGTTCAAGGTGCGGCCTCACCAGTGCCGAGTACAGGGACACGATTGCTTCCCTACTCCTGCTGGCCACACTATTTCTGATGCAGGCCAGGATGCTGTGGCTGCCTTGGCCACCTGGGCACACTGCTGGCTCATGTTCAGCCGGCTGTCGACCAACACCCCCAGGTCCTTTTCTGCCTGGCAGCTCCAGCCACTCGTCCCCAAGCCTGTAGCGCTGCATGGGGTTGTTGTGACCCAAGTGCAGGACCTGGCACTTGGCCTTGTTGAAGCTCATACAATTGGCCTTGGCCCATCGATCCAGACTGTACGCTGTTTCTGGCAGTACAGGAGAGCAATGTACATCCAGGTACATAGGAGCTGTAATTAAAATACAGAACTAAGGAAAGAAGATGCAAACTTCCACATTAATTCAAAATAACATGTTTCATGATGAGTGTAGGTTCTCATGAAAGTGTGTACTGAATTAAAAAAATGAAAAAAGAGTTTTATAACAAAATATTCTGTTTAAGCCTTTTCAGATGAAATGTCTTATTTTCATTTTATTCCTTTTTTTTAATCCGGCATCATAAAAAGAAAATAACAAAAATTGTTACTTTTATCAAAACAAAGTATTTCTATCAACATAATATTTTAGGAGTGTTATTGGTGAGAAATTTCTAAAGCTTTTGAAATTTTTCTCATTTAGAAATCTGCACTTCAAACTAGCAGATTCTTCCACAAATTAGTAACTTAGCTTCTGCCCATTTGCAGTGCAGAGTTCAACACAAAAGTTGCCTTGTACTTTTTATCTCTTAAGCAAAAGCAGTATGACCATTCTTTGAGGCTTACAAGATTTTGGCTGGAGTCCACATGCTCATTTATTTACGGGCACACACTGGATTCAAGTGCATCTGTTAGGAGGAAAGGTTGAGTTCTACATTCCAGAAATGCTCTGCAGTCCCTGCAGTGAGTGTGTTTTACTAAGACACTACGTGAGAGTTTGAGCTCTCTTTAGAAGTGCACTATTTAAAAGCTCATGTTCCCATTTTCCCCAGGTGGGACAATGGGGACTAACCATGGGGATCAATAAATCGGTGGCACTTTCTGGTTTATTGAGCTCCACCCATATACAAACAAAGCAGGTCATGTAGGCACAATGATTTACACAAAATAGTTCACTTACCAGATAGATACTTCTTACCATACTAGACTGGGTGGAAACTGCCTACGGTATTACATCCAAGAGGGCTTGCTCTGAAGCTACAGAATCAACCTCTGCGATAAGACACACTTGTAAAATCAATTTTTGTCTATTCCTTTACACAATAAGGTATCCCTTATTATTTGTATGGAGACATAAAAGTGTGATAGTTCAATATCACTGATGCTAACTGCACACAGACAAGTTGATAACTTGGTATTTCAAAGGGAATAGAAGACACAAAAGATACTGTTGACCCACAGAGTGAGAAAGCTGGATCCAAAAAGCTTCTGGAGAGCAAAGATAAATCCAATACTCAAATAATGGAACCAAAATTTGGTAATAACTGTGCAGACCTCAACTGAGTCTCTGAGCTGACACTCTGCGCCTGTCATTTCAAGAGCACTTGAGGCATTTCTCTAGCCTCAGATGCACTCACCTTTGTAGGAAATTGAGCTCCGTAGATGCCTGTGTGTGGTCCTCTCAGTTTTACAGTCTATCATGCTACGGCACTTTCCTACCTTGATGGGAACTCACATACTGGTGCCATGCCAACACAGTTTTAAGATTGCTTCCCTTGTTATCCTGAATTTCCACCATGACCACTAATCATTTCAGTTCTCCATCAATACCTCTGCCCATCAGTCACCACTAATTGTCCTTAACCCAGAGCAACTGTTCCATCAACTAAGGCAGGTTCAGATAAATGCTCTGAAAAGTAATTGCCTGGTTTCAACTGCCTGCTCCCTTTCCTCTATTAGCTATATTGCTTCTCTATCAAAAGCACAATAAAACTTCACAGGCAAGTCCATCTACAAGTGTCACACATGAACATGCATCATCCTATTCATCTCAGGAACTGCATACCCCAGGTGGCACTTTTCCTGCTGTCAGACCTGAAAATTATATTGAAAAATTAAGGTATGCCAGGATAGGACCGATAGAAATCTTCTAGTCAGAAAACTCTTACAATTTACCATAGACATCAGACAGCCCACGGGAATAAAAATCACAGAGCAGATTCATGGAGCAGTGCACCAAAGGATATTTGGCCTAATACTGAGTGACTCATTTGATCTGGCAGAGACACATCAAGGATATGTCACAGGCCACATCTACTCCACCAGACTAATGGATTTCCTACCTGTGAGTTAAACTAATGCAATTTAACAATCTGTGTAGAAATGGGCCTCATGTGGTGGGTTTCTGTTCAAGTTGAACCACCTGAGTCACCCACCCCAGGCAACACCTGGTGAGAAACTATGGGAAACATTTCACAGTCACTCTGCAAACCTCAGGCTGATGCACTGGACATATCACCCAGTACAAGAAAAGCCTACTAAGTATAACTCCCTGACACTGAGATCACACAAATAACTGTAAGTATTTTGCTTTTAATTATAGCTTCACAATTTATTTATTTTTTACATCTGGCTGGAGCACTGCAGCCCAGGGGATGACACTGAGAGTCAGGCGATCCTAGTTGAGTTGCTCACCTCCTTCTTGTGTTTCTGTGTTATAGCTCAACTCTACCTTCTGATTTTTTCATCTGTCAAATGGGTGTTACTGTACTTTACTGAGGCTAATGCATTCCTTCATGGATTATATTATACACCGTATATATAATATATATACACATTGTGTATATTATGTATATATATATATGCCCATATATATAATCATACATTATAATGTATATACTAAATGTATTCTATTTACCACATTTTCAGACACAGGCAGGATACATAACTGCAGGAGAATTATAAATTGCAAATAGTCATGGCCGCATCATGGTTAATTCAAAAAAGCTTAAGAGATATCACTTAATAATCTAAGCATGTGCTTATTTATCCATGCTGGGCTATATTCTCTGTTACATGTATGCTGATTTTATATAGGGAGCATTTATTGCTCTATACATATGCTTATCTAATTGTACTGAATACACATGCTTTATTAAACTCATAAATGTGCACATTTATGGGTCTACATGAAAGTAGAGCACTTCATATTTTATTTATAAAGTGGGACAATAGAACTGCATTGACATAGAACATCCATTTAATTCAGAGGATTTAGGGTCGTCCCACAGATTTTGCTATTTTTTTGCCAGAATCAAAGCTTTTGGTTTTTTTAATTAGATTCCCAGCCCATCTGCTTGCAAAGATAGCCTTGACAATATAAACTAAGGCACATTTGTCTTGCTGAGTCTGCAGCCAGTGGAAAGAAACAATGGGACTCAGAGAACAGTGAACTTGCACCCTCCATCTTCTTGGGGTGTTAACTAATGTTAACTAAAAAGCCCGTTCTGACTGCCTAAATACCAGCATTCTTAACTATTTCATTGCTATAAATTTTGCCACCAAACCTGCAGATAAAACATTTGTCAATGCCCTGAATTATTCATAGACTCATAGAACTGTATGATTGGAAAAGACCTTTAAGATCATCAAGGTCAACCATTAAGACTGTATTCACATAAGCTCTCACTCATTTTGATGACCATGCTGTGCAATTCAGGCTGTCAATTAGGACTAGGCGAGTACCTGACCAAATATATACACCTTCAATTACAATCAGGGATTTTGCTCATTTTTTAATGTGTGGAGTAAAAGCATTGATCACACCACAGTCAGAAAGCTAGTACTAGAAACCTGTAGTGGAAAAGATTGCAAAACCACAATTATTCTGGATTTTATATAGAACCCACAGGAGCACTAGCATAATACATGATTTTAAGTGCTTTATGATATAAAACTAAGGAAAACAGATTAAAATCTCTGTTGCTATGACATGCTTTACAAACAGCACACAAAACAGCTCAAATAGACTCAGACTGTTTCTTAGCACTTGAAAATAATAAGAATACTGTAGTGGTCTCTTATGAGAGTGACGCTATATCAATTCAGAGTACTCCAATGCTAAAATCACCCACAAAACTAACGACTCTAAAAAGAACTGAATATTCCTGCATTTTCTGTAGTTACTAATTCTAAACTTTAAAAACTATTTCAACCCTCTTTGATATAAGCTCCCCTAAAATCATTAACAATATGTGTTTATCAAGATAGTTTACACAGGTTGTTGGTATCAGAAAATAAAGTGGTAAGGCTGAGTCTGAACTTATGACAGTAGTTGCTGCCTGAATTATCACACTGTGGGGACGCTGCAGATGCAGTCATATCCTGATACTGGGTTTTTAAAGAACAGCAATGTTCAATGGCCACGCTTCTTTAATCCTATGGACTATCAGATAAAAATATCTTCCATCTGGTTCCTGTTTGTATGGCTGTGCCCCACAATATAGGGAGCTTGATTAAGCAATTAACATGGTGCATGAAGCACATATTTACACTTGCTGGATACAGATGGACTTACGCATGCACTTGACTGCTTTGCTGGAGGAGGATCACAGTACTTAAACAAGAATTAGGAAAGGACATGGGAACTAGAAGCCTGCAGGCCAGGCAGGCCTTTTACTGCTTTAGTTGACCTCTTGCATCAATTTCCATGTTAATTATGGTAAATTAATGTGTTGGCCTAAAAAGTATTGATATCCTCTTTTCATTTATGACTAAGAGCAGATATGGTGACTGCACATTTCCACCTTGATGATTTCCTTCTTATGCCCCAAGCAATTTACATAATTAATATCCTCGTTGTCCCACAAGATGTAAGAGTTGTGGAAAAGTCCTAGGCTTGGTGAATGGATGCACAGACAGACCCTCTATCATCTTTAATTTTGAGATACGTTTCTTGCTTGATTCTGTTTGCAGAGCAGATCTGTATTTCCAGTACATTCAAACTCTGTTGAAGTCACCTGGAGCCTGGAAGAGCCAATAGATGAATCCTATGATTTTCACAGGAGGCATCTGTCAAAGATAGGAAGAACTAATGGTTCTAATAGTTTATCATCAGCTTTGTTAGAACTTGACCAATATTTGAATTTATGTGATGCAAAACATGAATTGTCCCATACATTACTATAAGCATTGGAAGAACAAATCTGTATTATAAGAATACTGTCATGACCTGTTATATCATCTTTCATCCTGGAGAATCTTAAAGAGCCTTGCCATGAGTAATCAGGTGTTAAATAAAACAGAGTTTGATATTACGCTTTAGAATATTTCACTCAACAACAAAAGCAGAGGGAACTGCCTTTTTATATTTGACTTAGACTGAGAACAAAATACACTCGAGAAGATCTTTGACAGTTTCCTTTGAAAAGGAACTTAATTCTTGGCCAAGAAAACGAGAAACATGAGAAGAAAAGCAAGGACTTAGAAACCTATGTGCCAAAAAATGTTCACAGGTGCAGGAATTAGACTTTTAACAGAATCTCTAATTACAAATTTGATTTTTGGCATCTTTTCAAGGCAGCATGAACACAGTTAAAGTTCCTTTGTGTCATCCCACAAAAAAGGCAAAAATGTGTTTTCCTTTGTAAAAACAATTATAATAATTATAATTACCTCTAAGTGGGCAAAGTGAGCACAATATTAGCAAGATGGACTTCAGCTTCTGAAAATACTGACTTGTCATCAGTTTTAAAAGCCCAGAAATGGAGACCAAGACAACTTTGCACTAGAACTGTATCCAATACATTTATTTGATTTATATTGCTCCATTTTCTGTGCCTTATTCAAACATGTCTGCTTTAATTTTTCAAGTGCCACTGAGAAAGTAAAAAAATACATATTTTAACATGAGGACTCTTACCATCTTATTCACTAAGGCAAGTATTTCTAAACGTAGTGTCAAAGTTAGAGCAGGTGGGTCCTCAAGTGGCCTTTCTCAAAGGTAGTGAGTTGATTTTACCTAATAAAAATATGTGCCTTATTCATATTATTAGTAGTGCCCAACAAGTCATTAGAAAAGCGCTGCTGATGCTAATACACCACAGATGCAATTTAACAGTCCATAAAACCACAGAGATGAAGTGTCCTACAGAATTCATTCCTAAACGAAAATCCCAGGAAACTTTTTTGATTGATCCAATTTTCCTGCCACTTCCTATATACCATCTGACACTGCAAAATCATTGGGGTGGCTGTTCTGGAAATTAAGAAGAAATTGATATTTCTAGTAAGCCTGGTAAGTGTGGAATGATATAACAGTTGAGTTCTGCCTCGTGAAAGGAGTAGAATGAACTCCTAAAAAACTGCTCATATTGCTTGTGTATATGATTCGTAGCCTAACAGTTCATTAACAAAGCAGAGCTTCCAGACATTCTTCCTATGGGTAAGATAGTCTGTTACTGTCCTATGTACCTGCTTTTTAATTAGATTTTGGAATGGAATTGCAGCTCCTTCCCACAAATTCCAGTGGGAAGCAAAATCTAAACTAATCTGTGATCCCAAAAATGTTTGCTTCTCCAGATGCAGTTTCTGAACTAAATTACAAATACTGTAGAAACAGAAGAATGGAGAAATAAGGGGACATAACCACAGAACTGGATGTGATTAATCAGTGTTGTAAGAGTTCAGTTCTGTCTTGAAAATGGAGGAAAAAGAGGTCTTACAGAAAAAGAACATATTGCCTATTTGATTAATTCTTAGACTAACAGTATTAACAAGGCACCATTTCCAGCCATCGTCCTACATGCAAGATCACCCATTAGTTTTTCAGGTACCTGTTTTTTATGTAGATTGTGTTTTGGAATTACAGATCTGTAAGTCCTTTTACTCCCAAGATTCGCTGCATGGCAAGATGGTACATTTGTAATGAGACATTTTTACCAAGTGCATTTGCTAAGGGCAGGAGGTGACACGGTGCATGGCCAAATTCTTACACAGTGCTCCCAAGACAGTATTGGTAAATTCGGCTTTAGAGACCCTGCTTCCCAGAAATGAGAGATCTAATCATAAGCCTATCTTTCTTGCAACTAATCTTTCAATAGCATTAAATTGACATGCAAGTAAAGAGGAATGCTAGGAAACTATTTTAGAGCTATAGTTTATGCTAATATAATTTAAAGAACATTTGAAAATATGGAATACAAAGGTCTCCATCCACTATTACTGATGATAAGATACTGAATGACTTTTGCATGTGATGTAAGAAGTGTAAGTGCACAGTAGATGAAACATGTGCAGGAAGCACATTTGGAGTTCTTTTAAGGAAAAAAAAATTGTTCCTATGGGAAATTATGTTTGCCTGTGGAGCTGCTTAATACCATGCCACAGCACTTCAGAACACAGCGTTCATTCTCAAGCTGAAACAAAGTGTTTTGGTGATCATCCTTTAGGATCATCAAAGCCATTTACCATGCTTTGCAGAATGTCAACCTACAGCGAAAATTAGAAATCACTACCTGGATTTCCAAAGCATCACAGCCCCACATGTTGTCCAAAATCAGAGCAGTTCATTATGGATCTTGCTCATGTATTAATTGCTCATCTGGTCACAAGCATGTTTTACTATTTCATTGTAGGAATTATTGCTGATCACTTGAATTTAATGCACTGATATCAGTGGCATTGCTCCAGGATTAGGTTAGTACAATGTGTATTTCAAAATGCCATAAAGTAACTGCTAAGGATCCCATCCATCTCCATATTAGTGCTGTGTTGGTATCCTTATTTGTATTCCTTAAACAGATACATTTAATAACTGGATGCTGGACCCTGGTTTAGGACTTGAGGGAGGAAGAAGAATTGAATTTTACCAAGCAAAGGTTTATAATGAGTAATTATTTGAAATTAAATTTCAAAATGTAACATTTATTTAACCCTCACTGATAACTTCAAAAGCAGAAGCATCTGGCAAGCCAGATGCTCAAATAAATAAATTAACAATCAAACTTAACTCATCCTTCTATTAAAAGACTAAGTGCTAATATTACTGCCTAGATATTAGAGATTGTCGAGCTACTTGTATTCCCATTGGAAACAGAGTGACAGAGGAGAGCTACGTCACATCAACATCACATGGACACTTGAGCAGTGCACAGGCAGGGCACAGGAAAGCAGCTTGAATTTGGCTGGAGATGAGCTGCTGCTGCTGTCACAGCTTTCAGGGGACGATGCAATTATTGCATAAAGCCAGTGCTCCGCTATGATTTCTATTCAACAACTTAAACCAAAAGGACCATTCAGCTAAGACATTCCTCATAAACACAAATTGAGCCTACAGCAGGCTCCTACTTTCTCCTCTCTGCGCTGTAGCGGGACCTGCGGGATGTTTCCCTGGATGCAGTTGCAGCACAAGGGGAAGCTGTTCTGGTGTTTTGGCTTTTCAGTGAAGCACCACAAAGGAACTTTCTAAAATACTACATTGCTGGAAAATTCTCCAGAGACTAAGGTTTTTCTTTAAATTTAGATATAAAATAAAGCCCTGCGTACACAGGCAAGGAAACTCATGCTCTCTTGTTAATAGCGCAAAAGTCCACTGTGGCACACGTTGCAGACCAGACAATGCCTGCTGAGCCAAAAGCAGGTTTGAGTTACACTTGTCTGCCTTTGCTTGGGGTGTGGAAGGAGGGATTCTAGAATGATTTTTCTTATTTATGATTTTATTTTGTTTTAAGGTATTTCTCTCGCTTTCTTTTTTTTACCTTAATCTATGTAGCCTGACAGCCTCACACCACGTACAATTATGTTTTGCAGCATATGGGATTACAGGATCCACAGGGAATGCTGCAGCAGTGCCAGGATCCACAAGAAAAACATTAATCACCACAGACTGACTTGGTTAGGAGCACCTTGTGGAAAATAAGAAGCCATTAATGAGATCTACAACTGCCTACCAAACTTGGATACCAACTCTCTTTGCAAACGGCAGGGAATTGAGCATCCCAACCTCAGAGACAAATTTTGCCAGTCCCAACCCATACCTTCCATGTTATAAGCGCATCAGCCTGCTCAATACCATATGTTACCATGAATTGGTCATTGTTCTATTTTAGTGTGATCTAATTTTCGTAAGCTAGCATGCACTTTCATGAGCACGGGGACTGCCGAATCCTTGGTAGTGGTTTGCACAATGATTCTCTAATGTCTAATAACAAATTTGCCTCATCTGCAGCTCTCATATGCTCTGGAGATATCCTCTCTACCTCCAGTCCCTAAGAAGGGGTGAGTTCAGACCACCTTTCCCTCTCTGTGGACGTTTAACTATGTCTCTTTCCTTGACACAGCTGTCTAGTCTCGTTAAACTTGCGGGAATTTAATACATTTCAGAATCTTCTCTGACAGATTTGGTTTAAACAGTGACTGACAGACAGCATAGTTGCGTAAGCTTTTAGTCATTTAGAGACAAGGCTAAAAATACATTCTTGAAAACACACCTTCAGTCCTACCCAAGCTGTGCACTGGGGAATCCAGACTTTGGAGCAGCATCCACAACACCTCTGTGCATCAGATGAGGATAAGGACCAGGCAGCCGAGGCTGAGCCAACTCCACTTCTGTGTCTCCAATTATTTGCTCCTTATTGGCACACACTAAAGGTCTTGTCCATTCTCCACGGGAGTTTAGAAAAGCTTTCCATTAACATTAAGGTACCTTTGACAATACTTCCATTACAAAACAGACTGCAAAGCACAGCAGTCATTTTCCTGCTTCTAACGACAGCCATGAAGAGGGTAGCATAAGACGCTTCCAAATTATAGTAATTTCTAAGAGTGAAAAGGATGTAGCACTTACTGAAGTTACTGATGAGGAACACAAGCACCCATGCTGGAATGAGACAAAACCTGGTTTACAGTCTCTGCAAAAGCCGTAGGAAAGAGATTATTGAAAATAAAAGTTAGGATTGGCTGAACTGCTGCGTATGCTGCTGATGGCTGCTGACAGCTTCAGGAGGGAACTGCACGCAGCCGGTGCCAGCTCCGCTGCCAGCACACCGCTCTCACAAAAGGCCTCTGTTTGCTAATTTTGGCTCTTCTGAATTACTGCTCACATTAGTGCAAACCTGCCTTCTCCACAGAAGTCTCCAGGTCGCTGCTGCCTGGACATCTCGGAGTCCTGCGGAGCTACAAACCTTAAAGAGCCCTCGAGGAGCATGCAACAGCTTTAAATCAGCACTAGCATGGAAAAGGCCAGAGAGGGCAGCAGGGCTAAGCATGTTGCAGAGACTCTCAGACTGCTTGTCAGAGAGCCACTGAGAAAGAGGATGGAGAAATTGATGCTCTGCATAAAACTTATAGCAGGCTGTGGTGCCCACCACCTCAGCAGCAAACGGGTGTAGGATATATCCTAGTTTACAAGTTTCTGCCTTTTCTCCATCATCTCAGCTCCTTCTTCCAGGCAGCAAATGCTGGTAGAATCAACTTGCAAAAGCCATTTCACAAGGAGGAACAATGCTGATCTAATCCCCAGATCAAGGGCTTGGATGGAGCTCAAAAACCAGAGTGCAGCAGTGCAGCTCTACATGAGACAGCTCAGGGGATGGGATCAGGCCCCAGACCCCGCCGGTGCCACAACAATCACTCGGTCACGGTGGCTCCTGCATCCTAGCAGTGGTGGTATGCATGGTGAGGGGCTTTGCTTTGCTTTTGCTCCAGAGCTGGAGAAATTCAAGCAGAATCCTTCTCAGCCCAAATTCCCTGTTGGAAATGCAGTCAGACACTACCCACAACATCATTAACAGAAAGACAGTGACATGGGGAGCAGCTGCACAGAGCAGGCATCCATCCTGTGTGGGAAAGCCAGAGATCAGCAGCCCCCAGCCCGCGCTGGGGAGCTGAGCAGCACCTGAGGCTCCCCCAAGACAGCTGGGGTTTTCTCAGTGCCTTGGCAAAGCACAGGCCCCTCTGCCATCAGCCCTTCAGGACACCTTGAGGAGGCTCAGCTGATGCAGCTGCATGGGGTCACTATCCTTACAAGAGGTTGTGGTTTCCAGGTCAGCTCCCCTTGGCCATGCCTTTGGTGGGAAGCACTGCCACAGTCATCTCTACCTCTGCTCAGAGGCTGTGCCAGTGGGTTTTAGAAGCCAGGTGCAGGGATGCTGTGGAGCTACAGCTTGACAGCAGCAGCCTGTTGGCTATTTTTTGTGCAGTAGACCTGGGAAGATGGAGGCTGTGGAGAAGGACTCTGCTTGCTGCCATCCTTCTGGCTGCTCTGAACGTGCAACCCAAATGCACTGCCTGTGGCGAGGAGAAACAGCCTGTAGCTGGGAGGGTAGGGCTGGAGCAAAAAAGGCCAAACCAGTAAAACCAAAACACCTTGGACCTGAACTGGGTAGAGACACTTGCTTCACTGCCTGGGAAGAGCACAGTGTAAAACAGGAACCTTTTATTTCATTAGATTTGTGCCCCTGTTGAGCCCTATCTGCTGACTCTGCTGAAGAAGGCATGACTGAGCTCTCACTGGGCTGGAAAAGCAGCACGGTGCTGGGAAAAGGAATATCTCTTCCAGAGCTGTGCATTTTCTTTGTACATTAAATTTGGCCTCTAGGGCTACCTTTGCAATCCCAAATCTTCAAATTAGTAACCTGCTGGAGAATCTTTATGTTGGAGACGACAGAAGACCCAGAAAGAACTCAATATGACTTAGAAATCTCAGCATGAGTCTGCATGGTTGGCAGTAAGAGAAAGCTGGATGCCCTCCCCTGCCCTGTAAAAAAGAAAAACAGCCTTGGAAATAATTCAGACACAATGAATGAGGGATTCCTTCATATTAACTGTTTTCAGTTGCAGATTTATAGTCTAAAATTAAGCAGATGTTGAGTGTTGAACAGAATGCTTAAAAACACAATGGCAAGTTGAAATCCTAGTTTGTTTGCATGTGGCAATCAGTAATTTCCATTATTTATTACAATTAATATATAATAAAATGGAGCAAGCTACTACTTAAGAACATAGAAATATTGAATAAGTTAGTGTGAAAAAACAGTAACAGATTTTCAGGTCTTCCAAAATGGTGCAAATCCATTTGGATGCAAGATAGACAACTTACAAAAGGAATTGCAAAGTATTTTCTATGTCCTTTAAGGAATTTATTTCAAATAAGGAATTCAGTCATGAAAAAACATCAACCATTATTTTATTTATTTATATGAGTCCCTGAACTTATGTTCTGAAACAAGATGATAATCAAATCTCCATAAGTTTGTCTCAATATTAACATTATGTTACTCTCACTTGCCTCTGTTTCACAATAAGAAGATGAGAGATACTTCTGTAGAGCAAAGAGAAGATATTGGTGATCACTGGTAGAAGTGATACGTGGAGCCCAGCTTACCCTGCCTTTTATCAGTCTTCAGAAGAAAAAGGCTACATGAGCTGTGCAATTCACACTACATTAACTACAAAGCTCTGTATCGTGCTATTTGTGCTGTTCATCACAAAACCAGCCTGAAAACACTTGCACGGTTACCCAGCTGTAAGGCAGAGCAGGGCTCAGCAACAAACCTAGCTGGGACCAGTCTGGGAGTGCTCCCAGCTCCCACAGAGGGCAGAGGAACAGAGGACACTTGCTTTAGGTCCAGAGTTGTGCAGGATCCATCCTTACACTATCTAGGAAAGAAGCAACAGGCAATGAAAGCAGGAAGTCATTTGGAAACTGATAGGGAAAGCCCACATTTACTTTAAGTTTGCACTAATTAAAAAAAAATAAATCTATGGATTACAAGTAAACAAACATGGGAGATGAAAATCCTGCATCTATTTTAAAAACAAAACAAAAAACCCCAAAGCATACCAAACCAAACCAACAAACAAGCCCACAGATTTATACAAAACAGTGTCATGAGAGCTGAAGAGGCTGCTGTTTTCATCCCTCTGCTGCAAGACAGGAGCACAAATACAGATATTGTCATTCCTGAGACACCTTCTAACAGGGTCTCCAAGATGGAGATGCTACAGAAACTTGCTTCAGTTTTTCAATCTGTGATTTTAGTCCGTTTCTTTTTGTCCCATTTGCCATGTACACTGACACCAAACTGTTTCCTTTAGTTCAGTCTTGCATACTGGATTGTAATGACATAACTTTTACTTTCCCTCTGTTTAGCCTAAGCATGTCTAACATCTTCAGTCTTTTCTCACAACTCTTGCTCCCCAGGCCCTGATGGCTCTTGTTGCTCCCTCTGCACTTGTAGGAAGTCCATATTTTCTTCTGGGAAACAGGTGAGCTCACCGGGCTTGCAGCAGAATTTTGACATCAGTTATAGCCACTGTCCACCTATCCAGTAATAAGATGTCTCAACAGGTCATTACGGCAGCTGGAAGGAAATTAGAGATCCTCTTTCGAAGAGCTGATCTCCAACAAGAGGTGAACATGTCACTTGGTCCTGAGGTGGTTGGTAAGGGGGCACAGGAAGCAAAAGAGAGTGATGTGATCAGGAGCCTTTTAACAGGGCAGGGTGAGACCACCAACTATTTCCACAGAAGTCCCCCAGTCTCTAACAGATGGTGGTGATAACATCACGCACCAATACCGTCTACAGTGGAGGCTGGATTTGAACTGGCTATTGAGTGGCAAAAGGCTCTTAAATTCACTAGCATTTATGTCAGCTATATACACCTAATGAGCTTCTTTCTCCAATGTACACATACAGTATCTTTTTGTAATTAAATTATGTCTGAAGAAAACACTAACCCTCCATTAGCCTCATTAGCTTCACTTCATTTTTTACTGTGGTATTTTGATACAAGTGTATGGTGTAATAATTATCTTATAGACGGCACCAGATATTTAGTTACTAAAATTAGTATGAAGTCCCTGGTGTTATTTTTAAAATATATGGTTATTTTTGTAGATCTACAATAGCCTCCAGAAAAAAATGATTGTCAAAAGCTTCTTTTGTGCTAGGATCATGTACTAGAAAGTAGAGCTCTAGGGTTTAATTCCTATCAATCAACAAAATGAGTTTCACACTACTCCCAGCCTGAGGAGCTAATATACACAGTACCACAGGTCATCACAGAAGAGCTTAAGAGAAATACAAGAGTGGATGAGCATTGCTCCATTTTGCCATCCTCTGTATTGTTCTTTTGATTTTATAAAGCCCAGATCACGGAGCTAATTATTAGAGGCACTTAAGTTGTTTTACAGATCCTAGCACCTTTCATTGAACCTGGGCAGCTTTGAGGAGCTGTTCAAACACACAGGGTTGTCCCTTGGAAATGTTTTGCTGCTGGTTTTGAGCCCTGGATGTCCCCCAGAACAGGGAAATATTTGAGCAGGTTTTTAAACAGAGGACAAATAAAAAGTAGATGTCTTTAAAAATACAGGCCTCTGAGGCATCTCGGGTTTCCCCCTCTGCAGCAAGCACAGAAGACTGCTTATCTTGGCTTCAGAACAGATTGATGTGCTCAGCCAGAAGATTCACTATAGCTGACAGAGAACATTTCCCTCATCGTATTGCTTCACCATGCGAGGAGATAACTCAGGCTAATAATATTCTGTCTACTTTTTATCCTCCTATGGCCTACGCATAACTTAATTCTTAATTCCAAAGGGCTCGCAGAGGAGATTGGCCTGGTGCTGGTTTCATTTACACACACATAAATCAAAACTCAGTCTAGTGGAATAGATGGCACTGCACTGGTGTTAAATAATAACATCCTCAGTGAGGCCAGAAAATTTCCCCTCAGCTCCCCTGCTCATAAACACCATGTTATCCAAGATTCAGTCACGCCCTCCAAATTTCTAAGCATCACATCCCATTTAAATTTGCATGTAAATAGGAGCTATCCTGATTCACAAGAAATACAGCTTTGCCTATCCAGAAAGCATTACTGCAAATGTAGAACAAGCAGAAAATGGCAGAAAATGGCAGAGTGGTAGAAACCTGCCATCCGTGGCAATTATCTTTACTTCTAATGAAAAGCATCTTCGTTTCTTAGTAACTAATTATAGTGGAACTATTTGGAGAATAAGGACCTCGTGATATGCCTGAAAAGACCAGTGTACAGCACCAAACCAGTACCACATTTGCCCACAGTGTCAGTACCCAGACTGTAGGCTTTTGTATCTTCCAGGATCCCTCAGTTACCCCAGGTACTATGGACTGCAAGGTCCATTTGGGATATGAACAAATCCTGTTCCTAGATCTGAAGACTTATCCCCTAGCAGTAATCCTCGGCCGTGCAGGAAACCCCACTGACAGCAGGCACCTGCCTGACTGGGACTCCCAGCTGCATGAAAGCCCTCACTATTCTGCTCTAACTCAAACACACATTGCTGCTTTCAGAAAACCCACATTATTATTCTGGTTTTTGAAGAAGGAATTGCAGAAAGCTGAATCAGAAACTTTGAAAACTGCTGGCAAGACCCTGGTTTCACTTACCCTCATCTATCATCATATTTCATCACCAACCTCATACCTGCTCAAAGCTCCCAGCAATGCACCACCTCTGCCCCCTCCATTAAGATATAAAACAAGGGTTAAGTGACAGATAGTATCAATGTGGATAGCAATCTGTCTCACTCAGAAACCATTGCACTGGGAATAAAGAAAGAATTACTATGCTGGTGTCAATATGATAAATTACAGCCTCCTTTTTCCCTGAAGAGGATTTTCTAGTTTTTCAGCTAGCACAGAAAACTCTCTCCCTTTCAGCACTCTGAACATCAGAGCAGTTTCTCCCGACATTCTGTTCAGAGTCTCTGCTGATGAAACTGCTTATTTTGGTGGACGGCTGATGCAGTCATTCATTACAGCACTCATCTTGGAATAGATATGAACTGGGAGCCAGCGATAGGAATTCAAACTGTTCCTTCCATGTATTTGTTTCCAAAAAGCAAATAAGTTTGAAAGCTCTGCTGGTTGCCCTTGTTAAAGTGAACACAATGTCTAGGGAAAATGAGTTTTCAGTGTTTTCTCATACCGCACAAGTTACACAATGCCGTGTGCCAAACCCACAAAGTTTGTGGTTTCCCTCCTACAGCAGTGATTTCACATCTGTAGCCCCAGACAAAACGGGACTAGGAGGAACCTAAAGAAGTCACCTCCTGATTCACCATCCTTTCTCCCTAACGTTTCTACATGTGCCAGAGGCTTGCCTACAGAGTTATGGAGGAATTTAAGATTAAATTAGATAACTTATTCCAGTGCTAATGGAATCTTAGCTTGAAATCTTTTCCTAATGTCCAGCCTAAGCTTCCCTTGCTTTGGTGTAACACTTGTTTCCTGTCTTAGCCCTATGAACCCTTGCCTTTTGCAGCATCACAACATGTTTTCAAAGACCCTTCTCACTCTCCTCTAGGCTGAGCAACCTCTTCCCTTTTAATCCTTCCTTGACAGACCACTTTTTCTAGACAGCTGATCTCTCTTGCTGCTTCTGCTCCACACTTTTCAATGTGTAATATCCCAAACAGGAAGCAGTACTCTGGTCAATGTCTCTACAGAACCAATCTGCAAGGATCCTTCGGAAACTGGTGAAAGTGCTTCATAAGTAGCCAGTCACTCACTGCTGGACACATTTTCATGATGGGAGGTTGTACCACAGAGGAAGGAATGTTCTTACTAGAGAGATGTCCTTCAAAAGCTTCAAACAGCAGGGCAGAACAAGGCTTTGTGGTGGAGACCAGGAAGGGGAATGCTTTTTTAGTGTTTCTGAGCAGCTGGGTTTTGTATTACCTCCTTCAGCACACACCTCTGTTCCCCAGCTTCTGCACCATCAGAGAGAAATCATTGCTGGACTGATTAAGAGTGAGGCAACAAAAAGAAGCATCAAAGATTGAGCTAATCGATTTAGTTCTGTGAGAGTGGGGAACAGAAGGGATGGATCTTCCTATTACTGCCACCTCCATGAGGGAAGAGCAACTATTAGAAAACCTTGACCTGTTAGAAGGTCATTTTTGCTGTGCAATTGCTTTCAATTCCAAGCAATGTCGTATCTTCATACTCATGATCATGCAAAAAATGTTAAGATATAAGGCAGCAGTTTCATTACTGCAGCAGCTGGAGGGGGATTGCCAAGCCCTAGGACACACATTCCCACAGAGTCACCTACTGCTTTCCCATACCCTGAGCATGTTTGTAATCTCTCCCACAATATGGTTGAAAATAGAGCTGGCTAGAGGAAAAAAAGGGGAAGGGGTGGGGAAAAGGCAAACCAATTCAGCTTATTAGTAAAACTTTGATGAGGAAAAGTCCAAAGCAACAAAAAATGCATCACCAGAGGATCCGTGAAGCCCAGGAAATGAGCACTGACAGATCTGGCACAGGCAGCTGCATTTGCCCCACACACTCTACATGTGATGAGTCCCCAAACAGCCCTCAACTCTCTTCCATGCCAAATGCGGGACTTTTATTCTCTGCACATCTCATGTTTGCATTTCAGAGACCCTTGCCTTCTGACTTCCAGATACAGCCAGCCCCTCTGCCCTTCAGGTGTTAACTTCATACTCTTTGCAAAAATATGAGCACTGTTTAACAGGTCATACACTGGGTTTAAAAAAGAAGCTCCTGGGTAGCACAGGGTGTGCTACTGCAAATCTGAACATCCCTTTTCAGCCTCTCACTTGCCCTAGAATAACCTTCACCTCAATAACCGGTGCAGTGGTTATTGGGTAAGGATATTTGGCAAGCTTGAAAATAGGGAAAGGAAGCTGGACGAGGGCGTACTAAGCCTCATACTCTCAGAGGCATTAAACACTGGCTCAGAAACACCTACCTGGGCACTGAGCCCTATAAACTGTCTCCCAAAGCTTGTAAAGATAAATATGCACTGGCAACAGACCTTTCCTCCAGCATCCCTAGGAAAGGGATGGGGACCTGCATGTTGGACATGGGGACTAATGCAGGGAAAGGTGCTGGTTTACATGCAGAACCATTTTAAATGCCTTTCTTTGACAGCCTTCCCCTTAGTCCACCCACGTGCCTTCCTGAGCCTGGAGAAAACTCTGGGAAGTGCTGGAAAGGGAAGATCTGCCTCCTCCCAGGTGGCAGGCTCTCCTCCCCAGCAACTACGGTTCCCTACCCCAGCTCTCCTGAACCTCCCACAAGGTATTAAAAAGCACCCGCAGACAGCAGGCTCTCTCCAGCTTGCTATATTTAACTGCAGGCTTCCAAGCACTCTCCTCCCTTTCCACTCCCCTAGAAGAGCTGTGCAGAAACACAGGGAACAAGAGCTGCTTCTTGCTGTGAGCCTGAAGCCTGGGTTTGCTGGCACTGCCTCAGCTCTGGGTCTCCTGCGTTGCTGCACGCGCAATAGAAACCATCAGGGCATGCACAGGAGGAGGAAGGGAACACTTTTGTTCCTCCATCCCAAGTACTGAAGGTACTAAATGTTAATACTTGGAAATCAGCAACTGCCAAGAACAAGCTCCCCACCCACCCATCCACCCTAAGCTTTGAAGTGTTTTCTTTCTAGCTTTACCTTGGCACGCTGGCCAAATAAGTCACAAGTTTCCGCAGGTCTTCCTGCCTTATTCTGTCGTGATTGCTGCGGGCTGGGAAGGTCAAGACAGGACCACCTCGTTTATCACGGCCACCTGCGGAAAATAAAGGATTGTTAGAAAATCAGGCAGGAAGCACACGTCAAAAACACTATGTGCACTGAATTGATAAACATAAATTATGGCACATTCAAGAGCCTGTGCACTCGTCGTAGCTTCCAGGCTTGCCTAATTGAGGAAGACATGCTTGCATTTACTGGAGCTCCAAAGGGGGGAAATAAGAAAAAAAAAATTAATTAGAAAAAACCCACAACACAAAAGGAAAATTGCTACTAGCATTTCTTCTGACTTTCACGTAATCCCATCAAATCGAATATAACTGCCAGTCCAAGCAGGCAATGCTAATGAAATCCTACTGTGGGAATAAACTGGTCAACACCAAGAAAGTGAAAGTATTTTTCACTTTTAGTCTATGTGTTGTATCGTTCATTGCCAGACACTTTACAACATCCCACCAGTTAGAAACTATGTATCCCTGTATACAGTAATGTGTATGCTGTAAGATTTTCTAATCTATCTGGCAATTCATCAGAAATTGAAATTTTGATTATTTCTATTTAAAGAGTTTTGGTGGCAACTGGAGTGAGTTTTGGTTTGGTGGGATTTTTTGTTGTTTGTTTGTTTGGTTTGGGTTTTTTTCCCTGCAGCTTTCCTGTCTCAAAATCCACTCCAGTGTCTGGCACTTCATCTTTTACAGCAATTGTTAAAAGGCTTAGCCATAAAGGAATGACTTTACCCTGAATTATACAATCATAAATATAGGGGTAAATATACACTATCTGTTCTACAGCACCTTATTTTATAAGCTGTGAATAAAGCTTAATAAGCTTGAAACTGAAATCTAGTGCCTTGCTCAATGTTTACTTCTTTCTTCACACATTATCACAGATTTTTTCAGGAACTGTGTGTTGTTAGATACGTGTTTGTATTGTTATCTAGGAAAAAAGTCATAGGAAAGCTACAGTACAAAAAGCTAACGCAAAACTGCAAAGACCTTGCAAATAAGCTGTAAAAATGCATATGAATTTGTGTTTTTCAGGGGAAAGTACAATCCCTTTAACAGAAATATCACTTCTGAGAAAGGAACATCACATGCTTCTCTGAACTAATTTACCTGGCCGACAAGAAGAAAAAGCTACACAAGGACATGCACATCTCCAGCACTGATCCATGCTGTGGTCTCCTGTGCAGAACACGGGATGTCCGTGCTCTGTGACTTTTGTAGGGGTCCTAAAAACCCTAATTCAGTAGGAAGAGACCTAAGAGGCTCTGCTGTAAGAGTAGGATCGGCATGAGAGCACATGTGCTTGGAAAACCAGCATCCTGGATCGCCACAGGACAAAGAGTTGCTCTGGGCAGAATTTAGGAGATCTAGGCAGAATCAAGGAGATGCCTTATATGGCAGGAATAGCAGCTAAAAATAGCAATACTGTTACTATAAATACTTTTTTTAAAAAGTGAAGGTGAGGAAGGTCCATGGGAATTCAGTGGCCTGAATTCTATGGCTCTGCCACATAGCATTAGAATGAGGGTGTAATCACAGAATCACACAGAATATTAGGAGTTGGAAGGGACCTCGAAAGATCATCCAGTCCAACCGCCCTGCCAGAGCAGGAACACCCAGACCAGGTCATACAGGAAGATGTCCAGGCGGGTTTTGAATGTCTCCAGAGAAGGAGACTCCACAACCTCTCTGGGCAGCCTGGTCCAGTGCTTTGTAATGCAACAGGCATTCAATTTAAAAGGAAATAAGCTCACTTTTACTTTTCAGACCTATATACATATATATGTATTAAAAAAATGTCCTCATTTTAAGCACATTCTGCCTTTGTTGACAATATTTCACACACAGTAACAATGCCAAAACCATTCTATCATGCATGATCTATCCAACAGAAAAGCAAGCCAGACTATAGAATCGCAAATCAACGTAGTAACTTAAGCTGGAGGAAATATTTTTTCAACACAGGAAGCTTTTCAAGGTTTTGAAAAAATTCCCATCATATCAAGATGTAACCAAGGCTTTCAAAAGCTTCCAGATACTGACTGAAGCAGAGATCTGAACTTGAACTGCAACCCAGAAGAACATGCTACCCACTACTCAGTCAAGCTCCTTCTCCTCCCTCATTCCCAATTATTTAACTAAGTCTACAAAGTGGATAAGCACTGAGATGAGATATGAGGTAGGAGATATCCAAGACCGCAGTTATAATCCTCTCCCAGGATATGAAACACCCATAAAGGGCCATGAGCTTCTCACAGCCCAGCACCCCTGATTTCTCCAGTGCTGCCCATTCGCCTCAGCTTGGTAATGATCACAAACTGTGTCTGAGGCCAGGGACCTCTTTCCCACCTACAGCTCTACCAAAGCAAGTTCTGAAGACAGAAAAAAAAAGATAAATCTGGTAACTCAAAAAAGGTTGAATCAGAAAATTCTTGACCCTTTTACTAACAGTAACACGAGGATTTTGGCTACAGAAAAGGAAACAGGGTTCAGAACATTCCTGTCCTGTCTTTGCTTCAGGATGAAAACTATCCCTCAAGAGTTCATCTAAATGGTCCTCAGGGGAGCAGGATAAATAAGGCTCTAGGGCAGAGTCAGAAGTTACCAGGACAGACCGGAGAAAATGGGTTAATTCTCTTTGGAGGAGGACGGTTACATGATGACCCAGTTGGAGCTTTCTGGATGATGGAAGGATAACTAAGTGCTGTACCTTCCAGTCAAATGGCATAGAAGACATGGGGCAAATCTCAAGAAATCTGAGCTTTAGAAACAGATGTTTCTCATTCCTGATAAAAGTATTGCTCTGCATTTTGAGCAATAGGGTGAAATTATTATTACAAGTGCATCGTACATATTAAAATCCTTCACTTGATTCCAAATTACTCAAGAGCAATCCCTAATTATTATGAATGCCTACATTATTTACAACTTTATGAAGAGCCAGAACAAACCATGGTATGTTTAATTCACCACAGGCCTTGCAGAGTTCAGTAACTGCAGTTTACTCTCTTAAATACTAATAATATGTAGCTTTCCTATTGTGCTTTATAACTGCAAATCTCAGCTTTTCTAGGCAAACAAAATGGGATATTATCACCACCTAACTTTAGACACCTAACATGCCTATACTTGGGACCTTCATCTCCTTTAACAGAGCCTCCAGACAGGTAGTAATACCCACTAAAAGAGAATAAATTTTTTTAGCATTGGCTCTACAGGGAGTCTATATCTTTCCTCTTCTGTATTATTATCTCATTTTTTTATTGATGGGAATAGTGAGGTGCAGAAAGGGGAAGCAATTCAGCCCAGATGCCATAGCAAGTCCCTTGAAGAACTAGCAGTGGAAATGAGGTTTTTCTGACTCTTAGTCCACTGTGTTAGAGCTTCCCAGAGCTTAGGCTAAAAGTCAGTAACTAAAAACATTAAAGAAACTCTGTCTCTGCTTATAAGTAACCCAACCAAGGAGGCAAATCTCACCCCAAGTCGGCCATGATCTGAACACTGATTTTATAGACACAGTCTCTTCCGAGATCTACCCAGCATATTGTTTTAAAAGAAAATAAAAAATGGAAGACAGTAAAGGCAATTCCTCTAATCAATATGTCCCATCTCCTGCCTCCCACTGGGCTCACAGACATGGGACGCAATAATCAAACATGTCATTACATTTGCTAATTACAGTTATTAAATGCTAAAACAAACAGCTGATAATTTCTAATTGTTTTTCAAGGTGGGTTTTTATGGGCTTTGCTTTGATTTAGAGAGGCAAACAGATGGTCTAGCTATTAGTGCTCTGGAAAACGGACTCAGAAAAACACACGTTCTTCAGGGCACAAAGTACACTGAGTATAAATATTTAGGCATATATGTCTTGCATTCCTCCTACAATATTCTTTGTTGATGACCTTGCCTGTCAGTGGCTCTCTTGCTGGTTCTTCCCATCTCCCTTTCTTCTAACCTATACAGAAACCATTGCTAAATTCAGCATTTGTTCCCAGAAGCAGAATTACATCATTTTTCCTCCACAAACCATACAGAGGATATTGCAGTGATGGCACAAGGCACTGTGATGCATACCACATTAAAATAAAACTTAAAAAAACCCTCACAAAACCTTAATGGAACCTGCAACCAAGAGCAAAGGGACTCCAGCCACAATATCTGTGTCCTGGCAGCTGCCTGAACTGACATCTTAATCTTCTCAGTGATAGGCCCAAGTGTTTCTGCTTATGGTGACTCCAACTGCCCACAGGTAAGTCAGGATGTTGGCCAACCCAAAGTGTTATTAATGTGAAATGTTGGTATAACAGGCCTTCCTAATTTCGGTTCCTGAGGCACATTCATCCCTGATAATACATAAAAAGCTGAAATTTTAGCTGTATGTAATCCTGTTTAGGAGAGGAAATTATCAGTTTCCTTTAATGCAGACTTCTTGTGTACAGCAGATAATGATTTTATCAAGCTCTGTTTTCAAGCTGCATCTCTCCAGTTCTATGAGCCATCCTACCATGATACTTACCTACTTGCATTTATCTCTATTCGAGAGATTCAAGTCCTCTGCTTCTTTTCGCACTCTCTGTATAAAAATTAACTCACATGGATTAACCATAGACACAGACAAATGCACACACACATAAAGGCTCCCAAGTACTTTGTCTGCGGTCCTGCAACACATCAGCAATGGAGACAGTAGTACACAGTGTCTCTGGCCTCCGTTCAGATGTCTACTGCAGTTCAAATGAATGTGCTGCTTCATCTGAACCCAGCAGATCATAAGCTGGACAATCTTCATGTTGCAGACTCTGGTGAGACCGTAAGTGAGTTTCCAGAGGAGCTGAAATACTCCTCAAAAGGTATTTCAGTCCAAAATGTGGTGAAAAAACGAATGATAATGAAGAGAACTAGGAGACAGAACAAGCTCAGCTGAGGTCAGGCGCCTTGAAAAAATGATAAACAATATGCTCTGGATTTCTAAATCTAATTGACAGACTTCCTTGGAAAGCAAAGAATCAAGGAATTGGTATCCAGAGTCATACAATAATAATATTTCTTTCCCTTCCATAGCCGAGCTCTGTAAGAGTCTGCTTGCTACCAGACCTCCTGTGAACAGACCTCTATACTAAAACTCCAGCTTCAAGAGGGACTAACTTGTTGTAAGGGTCATATATAGGGTTATTTATACGACCCTCCTCAAATTTAGTTGGTTCCAAACCAAGTGATTCAAGTGCAACAGTGATGGAAATTTAAGCTCCCACAACAAGCCCACCTGCAAACTACCACAGCTGCAATGCAGACACCGGGGCCTGAAACTCCAGCGTGTTGCTCTTTGCAGCATCCCATATCCCAGAGTAAATTGCGTGAATCCAATCCTAAAGGCCAACATCACATTTAGGGTTTATGACTCCAAAAACAAGGCTGTTAATTCCCAGCAGAAGATCCCTTGGCAGAGCAGACCAGAGGCTGTAGGCAGGATGCTCAGCACAGCCGCTCGAGGATCCCCCTTCCCACCAGGTAGATTTGCTCCACAGTCACCCAGAGCTACTGTATGGATTTGAGGAGACTATCTGTTCTGGACTGTAATCACCTTCACTGATTTATGCAAGTATTTTGGGGTACTTCTTTGATTTTTAATGTTTACTTGCCAACAGGCCACTGGGAAAATTGCCTCATTTCCCACTGAGTAAGTTATTGCTCCAGCAAAGCAAAACTAAGGACAAGTGGGACTCATTAAAACAAAGGAAGAGCTTCTTTGTGTGGAAAGCAAAACTTCCTTGGAGAGCTGAGACAAGCCCATTCCTTCCACTGGAACAAGCTGGTTTGCTATGAAGTATCAAGGGAACACCAGAGCCATCATCTTCAATGCTGCCCCTGACACTTAAGCACACCTCGCTCCCTTTTGCTCTAGCTGCAAAGTATTTTTTTTCATTTCACCTTCTCTATCACAGGTGTATGGGAATAGCTGTATATATTTAAAAAACAACAGAGAAAGTGAAAAAAAATTCTCAAAAATTCTAAATACCCCACTGCACACCCTCATGCCCCTGGAGAATGGAAGGGAACAAAACAGCACGCGGTGATCTCAGTCACGCTGCTGCTGGTGGTACCCACAGGCGCGCCAGACTCACACCACAGGGAATAACGTTAGAAGCTGTGCAGAATAAGAAGAAACAAAGAGAGGTCATATTTACCCTGATCACACACTGTTTGTTTTCCTGATTTGAGATAAGCACAGAGAAACAGCCACAGCCAAATTTCTAATGTTTATCGGCAAAGTGAAATATTTGATAAACTGGTTTAATATAACTGGTTGCTCAGGTTTGTCACAGACCCAGCAGGTAAGTCCTAGGCAGCTACAGCCAAGCAGAGGATCCTGCAAATTAATGAAAGTTCAGGGGAGAGTTCAAGCTATTGGACTTGCATAATTGCTATTAGTAAATCTTTTTTCTCTCTGGTTTTAAGAAATTCAGCCTAGAGCTGGGAAATACTTTTGAATGAAAATGCTTCTGAAATTTCACATTCCAGCAAAGAATTTCCATTTCAAATAGCCCGTATTTTACCACAAAAAAACACAAATAATTAAAAAGCCCAAGCATTGCTAATACAGAGAGGATATCCGGTTGTGAATTTCAGTGCTTCTTGTCAGTTAAAGTTGATCCCTTAGGAAAAAACTTAAGCCTATGAATCAAAGTTTTTCACAAGAACTAAAGAAGTTTTCAGAGGTAACAAGTCCCATTAGTGTGACAGAAGAACACACCTTACAGCAAAATTACCACAGTGGCTGGTTTTTATCGCATTAATTATCTGAGGTGCTACAGTCCCCTCTCTGGGTCCTAATATTGATTTATAACCTCCCAGCCTTGCTTTCCATATGTATATATGGAGCTCACTGTGTCTTTAAGGACTACAAAACCCTGTGAGCTGGAGCAGGATGGGATGTACACAGACCTTCTTGCTTTGCAGGCTCAGCTCCTTCCTTTTATTGTTAATTTGAGAGTCCCTACATTAATTGAAAAGCTAAACCTATGTGACAGGATGCAGGACCCATCAACCACAAGGTGGTCAGAGTCCAGCACCTTTGGATGACACCCATACATGTTATTTACATCCCACAAGTTCTTGTGAGTCTTTCTGGATAGAAATTTTGATTGGGTTGATTTTTTGCCCAGATTTGTAAGGCACTCAAAGCTTTCTGCCTCTCCACAAGGCAGGACAGGTTGCAACACTGCTCTTATCACTTCCTAATTAAGGAAGTCCATAAAGGAGAAATCTCCCTGCTCGAAGGAGATATTGGTGGATCTTGGCAAGCTGCTGGTGTCCGAGCGCCAGGACAGTAAGTGCTGGCAGTGACAACACATTCTCCACAGAAATGGTTTAATTTAGTCCATGGCTACGGTTAAAACGTATGGAAAGAAATACGGCAACTGATTCTGCATGCTACATTGACAACATGTAAATGTAATCAGAAATTCTAGGAAAGACTTTGATTTCTGCTTTAACCTTAGAGTCTCACTGAAGGTGAAGGCTCTTCTCTGTTCTCAAAAACGACCTAACGCTCTTGAAAAACAAAAGGAAAGAAAAACAAACAACAACAACAACAACAAAACCCCAGAAGGCTCAGACTTCATTAAAAGACCTGGAAACTTCACAGTCTAAACTTCCTTATTTTCTTCTTCAAAGAAAAATAAGCATCAATGTAGCAGCAAAATCTAGATGAAAGCATAATGGCTCAAAACCACTAGGAAAATTCTACAGCCCAGCAATGTTGTGTTTTTCTAATAATGTATTTCCTCTTTCTGGGATTTCTGTTGATTTCAAACTACATTGGGGAATGGTTTAAAGAGGAAGACATTTTTCTGTAACAAAATATTGAAGAATTGTTGATGTTTCACTTGAAATTTCCATTCCAGAGGAACAAGAGAATGGAAACTTTTTATTAAAATAAAAACTTTCTGTGCAAATACAAAATGTTTACATCATTCAAAAATTAAATATTTTGGTTAGTTCTATTCCCAACCCAATACAAATTCCAGTGTCTACAAATCAGCATTTGAGACCCCCTGAAAATTTGAGACCCCCTCTGAAATGCCCAGAGGGCCCTGGGGTCTCATTCCAACCCTTTCTCTGAAGACTGAAGTGCATCCATCACAGGAAAAGAAAAACATGCCCTTCCACATGTGGTCCCATGTACTTCTGGCACTAAGTGACCTGTGATGTCCTCAGACAATTTTTTGGGAAGGTCAGTGTCTTCCCCTCTGAGCCTTCCTCTTTGATTCATCCTGCTGGCCTAAAATCAGTGAAACCTAACTGCAAAGCTCTGTCCTTTCATCTGATCTGTTTACACTGAACTTCTTCATCTGAAAGACTTTTCAGGAAATCTCTTTTCCCTTCAGGTTCTCAGTCAGGCTCAGACATCGCTGTGACCCAGCTCATGAGGCTGCTCCCGAGACACATGGGGTTGAGGATGCGGGGCTACTGAAGGATGGAGATGACTGAGCTGTTACTGCACCCACTTCTCACTGCCCTGTGCCTTTCATTGCCCAAAGTCCATGGAAAAACCTCCTGCTTTGCTGAACAAGCTCTGCCTGTCACAGCTGCAGTAACTCACTGACTTATTCCACCCTTCTGTCTGTTGCTGTTCACTGCTCTGTGCTCAACCACCCTCTCAGGAACCAGGCCAGCCTCCTTCTTTGTGCTCCTGTCTCGGCAGATGAGCAGATGGTACCTTGGTGACAGGCAGGAGTTCACACACTGCTGCTCTTCTGAGCCCTCTGGAAATGGGAAGTGCTGGGAAGGATCCTGAGGAACTCCTCTGGGTGGGACATGGGGAAAGTGCAAACGCTTTCAGCAAGACTGACGGCATTAGTCAACTAACAAGCTTTTCATAGTCTAAATGTATGAAAAGCTCCATGCGCAGGAAGGGAACATGGTAACACGCTCCCCTCCCTCTCCTGCAAGCCTCATATGCTTCCTCCTATATTTCACTGATCAATAGAAAATTTCCTATAAATACAATCAAGCAGCTGAACCACTCTTCTAAAACAGCATCTGTGTTTCCCAAGAAAGACTATAAGCCCAGCTTCCACAATATTTCACCACCTCTCACCAAAAAAAACCCCACCAAAAATAATCTACAACCTGTTTTATTTCCTTTCCTCTGTGCTCATCTCCTCCTCAGAATACAAAAATCATTCTCTGGCCTGTAGCTTGCTCCCTAATGGTTCCCAAAACCATTAGGAAGCAACACAGTGAACAACTCAGGCAAAGCCAAGATTTTACTAGGGTTTAAGCAACAAGAAGGCGGCCAAAGACTCCCCCCACCAACCCTTTCCTTCATCTGCTTCCATGAGCTCAGTGATGGAAGCAATCAGACAGTGACGGCCAGGACGCACTGTGCTCCAGGCTGCTCAGGCCATTTCTCTGCTTCTCAGTGCTGGAATGGGATTTTCAGGTGCTGTTTAGACACACACACAAGTGAACTTTGCACGGGTTCAGCCTAGCTCATGAGATCACTGGAAGAAATCAAGAACCAGTTCCAGGAAACAAATCCCAACATTATCCATCCCTCCACCCTCCCGCAGTGCAGGGATGCGGATGCAGAGCCCTGCGCCTGCTGCTCGCTGCCGGCTGAGCCAGCCAAGGGGAAGCGCCAGGCACAGAACCCCAGACGGCATTTAGGCTGGATGAATCCATGCCCAGCTCGTTAGAGCTATATTTCAACTCGCAAATTAAGTGCACTTCCGAAAGCTCGAGTGCTCCTCTGAGAGTCCACAGCTGTGCAGGCAGGTCCTGTTGCGCCTGGTGGGGAGCAGGCAGCACCCAGGGTCACTCCCCTGCCTGTTCTGCCCTGCTGCTCTGCGTGGTCCAGGTGTGGAGCATCCACAGCACTGAAACATATAGTACAGTACAGGCCCTGCCTGAAGGAGCTTGCTTGTTCTCTGCAGCTTTCCTGTCGAAACATGGACTCAAAGACAAACTGGTGAGCCACAGCAGATGAGAAAAGAAATAAACTATGTAATTGAGACGCTCAGCTGAGATTTTTTTGTGTGTACGCTGATAAATTCTGCTGATGTAAGGAGGACCCCCTTGACAACTTCACTGTAGTGTTACCATTAAAATTAACTGTAGTATAAAACTCTGAAGAAGACTCAATAAAACTCTCCTTTTCCTCGAGGAAGCCTGATTACATACACAATGTGCTTCCAGAGTCTGTGTTAGCTACAAAACAATTTTTGTTTTAATCTTGCAAAATCCAGCTATTTGATTTTTCTACTTGGGCAAACACTTTCTCTTCTGTGCTGAAAGCATACTTTAGGAAGCTATTCCATATTAATTAAAAATAACCTAGCCATCAGTTGAAGTGCTCAAAGCCTTTCTATTACAACCACCCAGGGGAAAACTGGGCTGTATTTAAACTCTGGGCTAGAGGGTGATGCTGGGGTTGTTGCATTAAGACACCAGCAGATCAGAGCATCCTGTCTGCAAGGGCCTCTGACAATTTTTGCCCATAGTCCCTGCATTTGGAGACCATGGAGAGGAGGTGTAAATCCTAAGGCTGCTATCCAGCTAGCTGTGTCAGGAATAGGCACATTTTGAGCAGATACAAGTCTGGAGACTGGTGAGTCTACAAGAACAGAGCTGTCCCTTGCCTGGAACCGATCACAGTGTGAAAGCTTATTGGCACTGCTTGTTTAACACCCCCCACACGCACACAAGGCAAGCTTGGCCCAGGACAGCATCTAATGAGCTGATGATTTGGTGTGAGACCTCTGGCTCAGAGCTGAATGCAGGCACTGTCAGTGGAAGGGGCTCTATAAACGATCCAGAGGGGTTGTTATTATTAAATATTACATGAATTACCAAATGATTCTGCAGTCATTTCCATGCGAAGAAACAGAAGGAGCCAAGAACTAAATTCCAGTACGGTCCCTGCATAAATCCCTCCCTTTCATTCTCCCAGAGCATCTGGTTTAGCCTTGTGTTGCAAACAAGTCTGCAGGTACACTGTGTTTTCATGACTATGTTTCCCTCTTTGGAGCAATGAAAGACAACAATCACGTAAAACATTTCAGGACATTCAGACTGAGTAACCAGTGCGAGGCAAAGCAGTCTTGCATGCAAGTACTGTTGGGATAGTCTTGGGTTTTCACATGAGGCTTTTGGTGCCTCAGAAACTTCCCTCAAAGTCCTGGATCTTCATGTTGCTGGTCAGAAAGTTTAGGATTTATAGAGCCACAGATCACTTGCCCAAGTCACTGCTGGATTCGTGATCCCTGGACCATTTAACTATTGCTACACGGGAAGACATCTCTTGCCAACCATTAGTGAAGGGAAAAGCTTTTCTTGTCTGGCCAGGCACCTCCAGGGCTCAGCAGGGTGATGAGCCTCATCCTCACATGCCCCACTCTAGCAGCCAAGGAAGAAGAGCCTGGGCACATTAATGGCCTCGATGCTGCAGCTTTACTGCAGAGATGAAGGAAACAAAAAGCAAAGACTGGAAACAAGGGTGCTGGTTGCTATTGATGCAGGTTTTCTCATTGCACCAGGGAAGATCATCAACAGCAGCTTGAACAGTTTACAATCATCAGAAGCTCTGGCACTGGAAATATCCCTTTTTTATGCTGCCAATTTGAGTGACTTCATCCAAGATTATGATCACTTCAGACTTTCTCTTCCCCCTCTTCCTGACATGTTGTAATTCACCCCAGAAACAATATCATTCAAGCCATTCTCAAAGCCTTTTCCATATTGTTTAGTCCTCATCCACCCCCACGTCCTCAAGATTTGTCTCCTCAATGAAGGCTGTAAATCTTTGTGCAGGATGGCAGGAGATCTTTCAACATCTGTGTTATTATGTAAATGCAGCATCAATGGTACTTTTAACTGCTAGTTGGTTGGGACTGCAAATGGAACACCAGTGATTTACAGGTCTGAGTGCTTCCTACAAACAGGAATTAATGCTACTCACTGACCTTGAACCCTAAGCAGGATCAGTGAGCCATTCTGAATGCTGAGACAGCACAGGTCCAGTTTGGAGCTGAGAAGCTGCATTTCATCCCCCCCTGTGCTCCTCATTTGCCTGTTTCTCAGAATATGAAGAAAATAACTACGGGCGAGTTTCCAACACTCTGAGTATTACTGGATGGACCCATTTCACATACAGGCCTTCTCTTAGCAGAAGGGCTAATTTAAGAAATACCAAGTCCAAACACAAAAGTGGTCCCTCATCACTCTGCTGTGCCGTAAGGGCCAGTATGTATCAGGTACTGCTTGTGCTGGGCTGGAGTGAAACAGAAAAGATGTACTCACCTGACACAAAGGCCACTTTCTCCTTTAGTATAGGAAGGACATCAGCAGCTTTTAAACCATCATTTCGAAAAGAACCTGCAAAACAGAGGAAAACAGGAAAGCCACATTAAATGAGAGCAAATCCTTCCTCCCAGCATCAGAGACACTGCATGTTTCTCAAAATCAGACTGGAGAAAGTCTACAAATTACATAAAAGCACCAAGAGACAGACCTTAATGGCTGATACACAAACAGCATTATTATCTGTAGAGATATGTTTGTAAAAACAAAATACAGAGAACCAACTCATCACCTTATCCTTCAGAAGTTCTGAAAGGTTAACAGATTTCCCACCACAGAACCAGATTTATCCTCACTGCCTTTTTCACAGATCATACTACTGAGCCCGGGAGATGCCCAGCTTGCACACCAAGCCAGGAGACTTCTCCCTTCACTGTTTTGAACACAGCCCAGGCAAAACGGAATTGAACATTACAGCATATACACATCCATTTAGCAACAGCCCTCGGTAAAGATTTGCACAGGGGCTGTCTTAAAAAGAAGCTTTTCTCCTCTTTCCCCCTTTCTGCTGTACACAGCATGGCTGGAGATGGAATGGCTCAAGGTGGGAACACACTCCTTGAAAGCCAGCCAAAGCTTTCCCTGGGTAAGGAGTGGTATGAAGCCACAGCGCATCCTCATGTAATTCATGCTGTTTGATTACATGGTACATATTCCTGCATAGGACATTTGTCTTCCCTGCAGTGCCAAGTTATTTCATGTCTCCTGAAAGTTCACCAAAGAAAACCCGTATTTTCACTCTCC
>NW_010160191.1:0-19462 GCF_000695765.1 Mesitornis unicolor | reverse complement strand
AAAGAATTGCCAATGGTTTCAGCCACCAGCAGCATCTTTCTGCTTTGCAAAAGACCAGCAGTAACACATCACCCCACGGCAGGCCAGATATTGCTATTTCATCAGTGCTATTACAAAACAAAAGGTAGGTTTGAAGGACAACCTTGCAGTTGCTCTGAAAAATAGATCACTGGATAGTGAATCATGACAAATGATCTTCAATATGGCCTTAAATCTATGCCAGCTCATCAAAGAACACATGTGAAACCCTGTATTTTTAATTTCTGCCTTTCAGAGGCAGGCAGCAGCCACCATTCTTCTGGGATGGTACCAGGGCAAGAGAGTCTTCTCATTAAGCAGCTTTCTTGACTGGTTAGAAACAGGGCAACATTGCTCCAGCCATTACACCTTCCTTGCTGAACACAGCAGATGACACCTGACCACCTGGGTCTGAAAGTGGGGATGGGGATAAAAGACACTCCTATATATTGCCATCAATTCCTTGCATCATGCAGCCTGCAAAGGTACGGTGGTTCAACCCGTGCAGACACATGGAGGAGACAGGATGAAGACCATAACAGCCATTTTCACCTGCAGCTGAACCTGTAGTAGCATTATGGTTGAGTTACTGTTAACAGCAAGTGAGATAGCATTTGCCATTCACAGTCAGCTTGTGCAACAGGACTGTCTCGTACATGCAAATATGTTCCTCACCACTGGCCAATGGCTGCAGCTACCTCTCTGTGTCCCCACATGCTCTCAGGTGTCACCTCCATGACACTCAGCTCCAGCAGATGAGCAAGCTCACCAGCTAAGCCTATGCTCATGAAAATCAGCACACAAAGGAGTGTGGGAATTCAGCACAAGGCCAAGGCCAATGTAACTGCAATTTGAACAAGCACTGGAGCATGGTCCCGAGAGATCCCTAAAGAGCACTTTGTGCTAGTAAAGTGTTTGGGGACAAGGGAAACTAGTCCTCGTTGTCGAACCTTTTCGCTCGTCAAGTAAGCGGGACTTCGCACACTCTGTGTTAAATAATCAAGACTTTGCTGTGAACTTACCCTCTTAACAAGAATAACCTCTCAGGTCCCAGGCTATGGCTAGCTCTCACATCAAAGGCAGGAACCCTTCAGCCACAGGCAACATGTGGAATTTAAGCAGCTTTGTATATAAGTATCTCATCCAACCATGAAGCTAATGAGAACAGCCAACGTGCTTTATGCATCACGACGGCTCGAATACACTGGAGTATTGGGCCAAATTTCTCCAGCTGCAAGATCAGCAGCATCAGTGCAAGTTGAGTTTTGGCCAGTATTTGTTAAATTCGTCAGGGAAACAGCGAAGTCAATCCTTAAGCTCTTAACTGTGCACTGGACATTATACAACTGAAGTCTTAGTGAACATTACCAAAAAAATGTCAGTGAGTGCGGTGTTCATAAATGTAAAACACAGTAAGGACTTCTTAGTGAAAGCCCACTATACTGAGAGCTGAAGGACAATTTCAAACACTCTCCCACAAGGAAGGACTGCATCTCACACAGGTAATACACAAGGAGACCAGGAGAATAATGTATGACTTTTAAAGATGGTCACCTCCTGAGCTGCAGCAGGGCAGGCTGCAGGCAAGGGGCTCGCTGCTAGCAGCCCCGATGTCCTGACTGTGCACAGGAAAGGCAAGAAAAGACACCAATGGGGACAGCACTGCCAGCAGGTGTTTTCATCTTTCTCAGTATCCCCCAGGACAGGGCAGTCATGCTGCAAAACAATGAAGGAATTTGAAAACTGTAAGCCCATCCTACAGCCAGAGAATCAACAAAAAACTCCCAAGAACTGCAAAACTTCCCTTGGGATGAGGGAGGAAGCTCCTAAAGGTAGATCAGTGCCTAAAGCACCCACTCTGGGTGAGGTATGTGCTCACCCAAGTGGCAGCCCATGACCCGCAGAAGTGGCCATGGCCTCTGCTTCAGAGGTCACTCCAGCTCCTGACAAAAAGCTACACCTCAGAGCGTGCTGTCAAGTTTTCCAGCAAGGGCTGGGGGAAGGGATGCATAAATGGGAAAACCAATGGCTGCAATAAGGGCTCCAAAAGCAACAGCAAATCTGCCTCCAGGAGGGCCCAACACAGCAACAATGTATTCCCCAGTTCATAAGTTATTACAAGCATATTCTTAATAATGCTCATTTTCATCCTATCCCCCAGCTGTTTCTAATACACTTGTTTTGTTTGTTTGCGTGCTGGATCCGAAGCCATGTCTGCATAGCACCATCTAATTTTTGCCGCAGAGCCCCGGGTATACAACATCTAGCCAGTTCATTCCTAGACAATGACGAACGCTGTGCTTTGTATCCTGTCCTACACCTTTCTCCTACCCCTGTAAGACCCAAGCCCTTCTGCAGCAGAAGGATGGAGGACAAATGAATGAAGGAAGGGCAGGCTCAACACTGAGCCCCCCTGCCCTGCCCATTGTCCATGCACGGGTTGGCTGGTTCACCATCATCATAAGAATGTGACTACATAGCAGTGCCCCTCTTGCTCTTCTAGTGCAAGTCTCACCATGGTCTCAAAATCAGTTTGAGCATTGCAATTACCTCTTTACCAAAAAAGAGACGCAAAGAGTACAGTGCCATGTCCCAGCCACCCTGCAGCCTCTCACACCTTTGTCATGTCTTGGCTTAGTGTGCTATCCACATAGCAGGGCCCCTGACTATCCACAAACGTTTATTACTGCAGTGACACGAGAAGAAAACACAGCATGTCTGCAGGGGCAGCTGACAGAATAATGTATTCTGGTAAACTTGGAAGCACTGAAAAACTACAAAAATGAATCCCCAGCATGGCTGAGTCACGTTTCAGGGCAGAGTAGCATCACACACACAGAGCCTGTTTCCTAGCAGGGATTTCCTGAAGAGCAGAAGCAGCTCACAGTTTTAGGTGAGATGCTGTAATGAGAAGCCAGCTGGGAGAGACGGGAAGCTGAAGGCATGCTTCCACATTAAATGCAGCAAACCTGAAACCGAGAAAATTCCTTTTTTTTCCTGCACAAAGGCCCCAGCTGGCCTGGGGAACTCACTGCCGCAGGACGCCGAGGTCAGCAGCTCAAGGGGCTTCCCGAATGGGTTAGAGATCTGTAAACAACAAATACCTTCAGGGAACTGTAAAGATTATTAAAATAAGCAAGAGTTTTGGAAAGAATATAAGCCTACAGACTTTGGAGTGAAAGCCAAACTCTAACCCTTGCAGTGAAATATAAATTATCCCTGGAGAGAGCCCTGTGGGCTTTAGGATTTCTTTCTCTAAGCAGAGTGCAAGGCCTCTGTTGGAGACATCGTCTTGGGCTAGATGGACCCGCGGTCTGCTTCAGAGTGGCTTTTCCTAGAAAACCTTCAATTCTAGTCTCAAAAATGCAGCTCTTGCCTTGAAATAAAGATCAGCTGCTGGAAATATGGAAATGCTTTCTATACTTAAAAAAAGTATGCGTAGGCAAGGAGGCGGCCTCCTGTCAGAGCACTGCATGGGGCTTAATCACTTGGCTCCTGATGTCTTCAGCAGCAGTTGTTCATCCCAAGTCCCATGCAACATTTCAGGAAAGGCAGCCCACATTCTCATAGTTCTCAGAACAGATTTGACTAAAAACTTTGGCATGAAGTTTCTTTAACCAAACAAAACAAGTCCTTGGGCTAAACCCATCCCTCGAGGAGCTCTGCTGGAATCCAGGAGGCAACAGTAGGATTAATCTGGTCCATATTGTTTCTTTCTTCTTCTCTCAGTGAAGGCCTGTCCTGTATTTCTTTCCTCCAGCCACTCAGGTTTATGGAGCAGTTATCTCCCAGGTTTCTCATGGCCTGTCTACCTTCCTATCTCTTTTTTTTTCCCCTTCAAAGCATCAGTGGATTTTATTTTTGTTTGCAGTATGGTAGCACCTTGGCTTTCCACAATATACAGACAGAAGGGACGCCTGATGTGAGTAGAGAGAGTCAGAACAAAGGAGACTTTACTATTCCCATTGTAGGATTTGCAAACTGAGACACAGAGAGATTGACTTGTCCTGTGTCAGACAGAAAGTTTGTGCAGAGCTGAACCCTCATTTCCCCAATGCTTCCCCAATGCTTTTCTCATACAACCATCCCTTTGTTTTCTGGTAGAATATAATCCTCCTTTTTCTTCTCTTTACGCTTCTTGCTTCCTCCTCCTGCCATTCTCTCTCTATTATTCCTCCTTTCTGCATTTCTGCCTCAAATATTTACTTTCTGTGTGTGCTAAACCCTCTTTAACCCCTTCCTTGCTTTCTTGCATGCTATTGTCTGTCCCCGCAGGACTGTGAGCCTTCCTAGTTTGATTCCTCTGTTTTTCTACAAGCCATGGAGAGGGGCTTAGCCAAGGGCTGCTGGGGCCTTTGCCGCTGGGATTTTGCTGGCTGAGGCTCATTGGTTCAGAGGCAGAGAGGCCACAGCATGGCACAAGCATTTGGTTGAATGGAAGCAACATGTGCTCCAGACTAGTATTTTAGCACCATCTGGCAAAGATAAATGGGGCTGGACACTCTGCATCTGCCAGTTACTCCTCTGCAGACGACAGCCTGATCCCTGATGCAAAGAAAGAGCATTTTAGTGCCCTGCGTCCCCCAGGAGCCTGCAGGGCTCTCCTGCTGCTCTTCTCTGTGGCAGGCAGCAGAAGAGCAGGGAAGGAAGGAAGGAAGGAAGGAAGGAAGGAAGGAAGGAAGGAAGGAAGGAAAGAAAGACAGAAGGAAAGGAAGGAAGGAAGGAAGGAAGGAAGGAAGGAAGGAAGGAAGGAAGGAAGGAAGGAAGGAAGGAAGGAAGGAAGGAAGGAAGGAAGGAAGGAAGGAAGGAAGGAAGGAAGGAAGGGAATCTAGACACAGCACAAGTCAGAAAGAATACAAAAATAATCTGAAAATACTATTACCAACTATTATTAAAGATTAATCCAGAGCTATAGACTTCACTAACAAAGGCTATTATTTTCCTTAACCAATAAAAAGCAATACTTGGCCTCACAGGAAGCATTTATTGCATGTCAGAGAGTGGCAGGGATAGGGTGAAAGGCAGACTGAACTAACATTACAGACCAGGGGCAAGGATGGTGGCTGTCCCTCTCCACCCCTGGTTCACTTTCTCAAGCAAGAGCTTCTCATGTGGTGCTCCTGACAGGTCCACCATTCCTAAACTAGTGAGTGCAGCAAACAAACCATCTGCATTCAACATACCTTGAGCAGCAAGCATGGGCACAGCATGCAATGCTCACCTGGGAAGAGCAGCAGAAGCTAACATGGGCATTGCAGACATTTTCCATGTAAGCACAGCTGGCATTAGCTGTGTTTCTTACCCCGTGTGGAGCAGGAGCTAGAGCTTGCTTTCAGCTCTGCAATGGAAATGTAAATAATCCCTGGGACCTTCGTAGACTTGTGATGGCTTTCCTGCTATATAACTGTAGACCCACACAGCATTTAAGCTTGTGGCTGAAGTCTACTTAAGTAATTTCTGCATGTGTGAGTGTATACAAGCACAGGATTCTAGACATAAAGGTACGCAAAGTGCCTAACAGGTACTTGATAGAGGGTCCAACCATAAATCTGCTATGAATCTTATCTCTGGTACTCCTGTTGGTCTTATATGGAGTAGACATTTGTATGCCACCAGTTCTAGTGTGCAGACTGACACACAGACCCACACCATAGCCCCAGAATTTGCAAGAACCATGGACAACAAATAGATGGTCTGCAAGAAGACTAATCCTGCCGCACCACATGCACCACTTTATCCCAGCCGAGACAAAAAGTTATGCTCATTACATTGCCGCATTTGTTCTAAAACTAAAAGATGGATGTTGCTTTTATATGTAATACTTCAGCTCAGTCCAAGACTAATATTGCTTTCTCTGTGTTTCCTTATTCTGTCCTTCCTTTTACTAATTATACACCACTACTGCTTGCTGGAACATCCTTCTGGTCACAGCTATTGGGTGGCAACACTACAGACTATCTCTGCTTCCAAGGTTTGCTAGTCCTTGTCAGAGGTCCAGCAGCTTTTCTGCCCCCTCTACACTGCCTGGTCAGTCCCTCATATTTCCCAGTGCTTGAACCCCTGCAAAGGGAGAGCCACTGCCAGCACAGCCCCTTCCCTCCCCTGCCTGTAACACCAAAAGAGGCAGTGCTGGGGTTTTGGGGGAGTTTGCTAATTGCTGAGATTGTTATTCCTTCCACGAGGTACTTG
Organism: Mesitornis unicolor; assembly: GCF_000695765.1. NCBI lineage: Eukaryota > Metazoa > Chordata > Aves > Mesitornithiformes > Mesitornithidae > Mesitornis > Mesitornis unicolor. Next base: position 13,255 of record NW_010160191.1, on the reverse strand, counting down.
GCAGCATCGAGCCTCCCAGCACAGCCTTTGAATGTCCACACATTTAAACAGTAGCCTCAGCTTGAAAGCATGCCAAAGAATAGGCAAGGCTTCAAGAAAGACACAGCCGCTTGCAGCAAGCATGCAAATTCATTAGCCTCTGCGCACATGTGGCCTCTAATAACCTGTGTTCAGCATCTGAAACCTAAAACATCATTCCCCATGCATCCCACCTAAGCCAACAGCCAGGCTTGGCTTTTCATACGTGCCATAAAACCATTCAAAGCATCAGAAAGATACTGAATTAACGCGCAATCTGCGGCAAAGGCTCTGCTTCATCCCCATCCATGGGGGATTTCATTCATTTCATTTTAAACATGCACTAATAGAGATGCTAAGAGAATGCAACAACTGTGAGTCAGTCTTTTATGCATTTCCTTTTTATTTTCATCAGGGCTTTGGAATCAGGCTGAGATCTTTCAGTTCTTACCCGTAGAAAAATAATTAGACATTATAGGTAGCCCTGTGGATAGCACATCTGACTGCTAGTCAAAAGACTTGGCTCTATTTGTGGTTCTGCTCCTAAATTACTTTCTGATCCTGAACAAGCTGTTTTAACTGCTCTAGATCTTGGTTTTCCCCTCTACAGAACAGAAATAATGACTGCCCACATCAGTAAAGCGCAGTCAGGTCCACAGACCTCAAAAGCACCTTACAAACATGAACTCATTTTGCCTCAAAAATCCTTTCTGAGCCAGGGAACTGTTGCAGTGCATTTTTATAGATAGATAGGCAAAAATGAGGCACCAACAGCAGAAAAGACTTGCTCTGGTGATCACAGAAAGGACTTTTTGGACAGGAAAGGGAGATGTTAAAATAACTGGAAAAATTAGGTCATCTGACACAAAATCTTGTGTTTTATTTCTTAAGTGTGCAAGGGATGGATGTGCTGCCCCAGAGGGAAATGAGTGTATTCAGCACCTCGATCGTTTAGTCATTAAGTGTCTTGCTGCAGAATTGCACCACACCAGTGACCACCCAAATACAACAGTCTTTTATGGTGTTAATAAAGAGCTATGGGCCATTTGTAATCTGAAGTCACACTTGAAGCACGGCCACAGTTTCTACCCAAGCCTAGTATGCAGGAATATTTTCTTTTCATTTCACTCTCCTCTCAATTACAATTGGATTCCTTACAGAAACATTCCTCAGAATTTTATAAGCTTGTAAAGAGTTTAGACCTGCAGATGGATTCCTGTAGGAAGGATGCAAGTCCTCTGTGAAACTGCAGAGGTTGGGTAGCCAGGGTCTCATCCTCTATTAAATTCTGTCGGTGACAATAATTTTCTTTAGCTGGCGTTGGTTTAGTTGACAGGCTTTTTACAAAAAGCTGCAGCAGGGCGTCTGCCAGCACCTGTCACGTATCAGTGATGTGCTTAGGGCTTCCCATCTTCTTTTCTCTCAGAAAGCCTCCCTCTCAGATCCTGGAGGTCCCCAGCCGTGAGTAACTTTTCCAGGACAAAAAAGCAAAATAAAATATCTAATTATGTACAACATTCAGGAGGCACTTTGCTGAAACGCCAGCCTTACAAAGGAACCATATGCCAGTGCCTCAAGTGTGCTTTGCAAACATCTGCCTCTCAGGAGAATTGCACGCCAGACAGTAAGAAAGCAACTTTAATTAGAGGCCAATTGAGATCCTTGTCCCAAGGCCTGTGACTTCCCCCAAAATGAAAAAAAAATCCCAAACAAACAAAGCAATTGCATTGGCCTCTGTGTTTAAAAACAATCTGTGCATTTCCTCTTTTAATGCAGAGCTCCCTTTTTAATTTTTCTGACAGGGTTCAATGTCCCTGGTCCAAACAGACACACAGGCTGACAGAGTTCCTGTTACCCTCAGTAACATCCCTGCCCAGGAAGGACAGTGGTGTCCAGAGCAAGTGTCGGGGTGGGTTTTGAATCAGTCATTTCTGATTGTGGTTCATCAAACATTTGCAAACCAAAGCCTCAGTATTAATTAGTCTTACATTTCCCTCTGTCTCATCTCTCCTCAAATCCTATCTGATCAGATAAATGTTTTCCTTCGCTCATTTCCTTTGGACTCCCCTTTTTCTTTCTGCTAGGGCTTATGATTTCATCTTGCAGCTATTATGTCATCCTGTGAAGCTGATTTTTAAAATAAATAACAAAATTAAGTCCCAAACCTGTAACTCAAAGGGGATTTTTTCCTTCCTGTGCACAAGTTCCCTGGTTAGAGATAGAGCAAGATCCATGCCCTAAGCTCTTGAAAAGGGGGAGGCAAGCAGAAACCATCCCTGCAGAGGGATTAGAGAGCAGCCAAGGGCCTACCAGGATCACAGGAGCTGTCCCCACCCCTGAGGGGACACAGTCCATCCAGACTAGGTGGTTCTCGATCTTTGCATGATGCACCTCAGGACAAAACCAGTAAAACCAAGGCAGCAAGAGCAGCAGAAGAAAGCACAGCAGCTCACACCAGGTGCAGCACATCCCCACAGGGGCGCAGGGAAGGCACACAGGTTATGCTGTGATGCTGGGCTGCGACAGCAGCTCCCCACAGCCCTTACCTGGAGAGCAAGACGTCCCTTCACATCCCACTTTTTTGTCCTTATTTCAGTTTCCCAGGGTCTACTCCTCTGCAAAGCAATCTCAAACCAGCCCCAGCCCCCTGACAGGGACTGTGCACAACCCACTTGCAGTTGATTGCAGATTGCCCAGACCACTCACATGAAGCACTGAACTGTGAAGCCGCAGCAGCTCCTCCGAGGGTCTCACACAGAAAAGCTCTGGGTGTAACAGTGATCAGTTTGACTTCCCCAATAACATCCTAAATCTAAACAAAACCAGGACAAACATTTTACATACATCAGTGGGAGGGGGAAGGCAAGACACTCACAAGACTAAATAATTTATCTGCCTCTCTTACAAACGCTGACATTTTTGACACACATTAAACATTAATGAAAATCATTTTATGGATGGCTGAGTCATGCCAGTCAATGCATAATCTCCTGCCTCTCCACCTGTCCCTTTCACCCTCATCTGGCTCCTATCGCGGAGTGCAGCCACTTGTAACTCTGCCCCTAAAAGAGGCCGGGCTCCCCCAGATGCCAAAGAGCAGAGCAAAAGCACCGAGGGGGCTGAACAGACCCTAACAAACACAAGGACAAGAACTGAGCCCACAGAGTCCTAACCCCGCTGCTGTTAATTTCACAAACCTGCTGTTTTGTTAATTAGCTAACACGAGATGCTGTGAATAATTTTGGAAAGCAAATTACCTCCCTGATTTCTGAAAGCTTCTTAGCCACATTTTTTTAAAAACTTACTATTTTTTCCTTCTCTCAGTGCATAAATGCCAATTAAATTACTGCCTGCCTCTGTTTAATCTAATGTTAGCCTACTCATATTTTCAGCTGCTCCCCAATGCCAGTACAGCCCCTTATGCCCAAATCTCTTTAGCATGCTAGTATAAATGTTTATAGCCCTAAGACTTACTGCTGTAAGAAGCTTGACATTTTTGTGGTAAAAACATGCAATGTTATTGTAATGTTGAATAGAAAAAGATCACCAACGGGTTGAAAATGCAGCTCTCCCTTAGTTTGTTCCAGCTAACGACACATATAAAGAGATGACTGGGATTAAAGCCTCACTAGCTGTCTGGATCTCTTCCTGGACAAGCAGTCCTTAAATTTGCTGCAATGATACTCACCAGAAAGTAGAGTTACACAAAGCCACTGGGCAGCCTTCAAAGACAGAGGATATGCATTTAATCTCATCTCACATATCCCATTAGACTGTGAGACTGTACGCCAGAGTTAGCAAAAATATGTTCTTCATCCCAAACACACTTTTCTTTATGAAAGATGCTAAAAATATATCTAACAAGATTATCACCTAAACTCAGTAAATTGGCTTCTTTTCACTAAAGGGGAGCTCAGAGCTGCACAAATAACTGGCTACAGGTTAATGAGATCTGACTGATCTCCAGAGGGTGCAAGCTGCTGCTCTATAGATCCCTGGCAGCTGGAGTCAAATGACCGTCCAACTCATCTGGAAAGAGTTTGGGGCCCCTCCTTCCAGCCCACTGCCAGGTTGCAAATGCAACAGTCACAGACTTGATGATGTCTTCTCATTTTTTTTTCCCCAACAGAGATGACAGAAGTGCAACGTATTGGCAATGATTTTTTAATGTCACAGTTGCATTATAAAATGCTTTTCTCATGAACACCTTCCCTTCTTCTGAAGGGATTTTACTGGTTGGTGCTTTCCCTGATTTCAGTTTCACTGAGCTGCATGCTCTGCAAAACCCAGCAATTCCAGGCAGTAGAAAGCTGTCACATGCAAAGTGTCAGTAATAGTCCACAACATTCATTAGAAAGGTCTCCTAAAGATAGTGAAATTATGCATTGAACACAGACAACCTATTGCAGCCTGCAGTTTCTTACCAGGATCTTGCTACAGGCGGCCGTTGAGTCTCACTTGAGTACAACACTGAGGAGTAGACCCCAATCTGAACCCAGCTAAGTCAACAAAAGGACATTTATTAGCTTCAGTAAATTAGAGGTGTGGGGAAAACACTGCTCCTCCTTTCCCCCACGTCTCCTACTGCAGGTGAGATTTCATGCCAGTTTTAGTAACTCATTTTTGTATTTTTCCCCAGGCAGAAATCCATCCTGCACACACATCTCATTCAAGACATCCCTGCTCTTCAACACAAACATGCACCCACACACATATTCTCATATTTTGGCTCTAGGTTTGCTGATAAAAGGACAGACCTTGTCCGTGTTTCCAGCCCACGACTCGGCCCGCGGCTTCCATGACCTTTTCCTGCATTACTCCAGCTCTGCTGCTAGAACGACTTGTCCATTATGTTCGTTGTTCAATACCTTTTAGGCACTACCACACTAATATGGCTTTGAATAAATGGCAAGTCACAGTCAGAAGTCAATGAAACATTAGGAGCGATGACAAAACAAAAAATGGCAAGTTAACTGCACAAAGGAAAAGAAAGAAATGCGCTGATTTTTTCTGCCTGCTTCCAAAGCAAAGGCAGAATGAAAGATGGGCTGGAGAGAACAGATTCATCATGCTTTAGCTTCATTATTATAATAATTAATTTATATTAGCAGGTGCACACTACAACGATGTCTTTCCACCCCTCTGCCACCACCAGCTGGTGCAACACGCGTGTGTCAGTCACAGGGAATAGTAGCTATGCCGATGCCCCTCAGCATCCATTGTACATCTGTATCCTGCCCTGCTCGCAGCTTTGTTATGGGGTCCAGTCAGCACAAGCTGCACAAGCACATCAAGGAGAGCAGTTTCTACCCAAAAGTGCCTAAAGTGGCCAGAGACAGCTATGGCTGGAGACATTCAAATGTATAATGGCATTTCCCATGTTGCATGGCAGCTAACTGATGGCAGAGTGCAGGTGTCATGGCCAGGGATTTCAGGCAGGACATTTATAATAACCTTCTCTAAACCTGACATTTATAAATATGCACTGGAAAAGTAGCTAGGACTTTTCAGCCAGAAATCTTGTTCCTGAGGAAAGTACCATGGAAAATGTTCATGAGGCCACAGATCTCAGTAGTATACCTCATCCAGTGGATCCCACCGCAGGATGTGGTCCAGTGCCTACCAGCAGGGCTCAGGGATATTACATGAAACTGAGAGGGCCAGAAAAATATCCTCTTGGGAATGCCTGCTTGAATTTTGTTATCTGATGAAAATGCAGCCTGTAGAAACATGTCTACCCTCTCTAGCACTTTCCTGGAAAGCCCTATCAAATGCTGCAATATCCATTTATAGCAAGGCATACATTAACTCCAGAAAGTCGAGCTACATGACACTGACTACTAATGAAAGCTGCAGGATAAAGCAATAATGATATGCTTGTGAATAAAAAATGCATTCTGAAATAATGCGGAAAGAAAGTCACCATGCAGAAGAGCCACAAAATTCAATTTACTGAGTAGTGTACTGGTTTAAATGATACAAGCAAACAACGTTTTCATGGCCATGAGATGCTTCTTTGGAAATGTTTTGTGAACTCACACACACAAAGAAAGAGATAAATGATCTCTTCTTCCCCTGCACTGAAGAGCTACAGTACTGAGCACACTGCCTGTTGTAAGACCACTGACAACTAAGGATGTGTCACCCTGAGCAGTATCCCTGTCTGCACATATTGAATCTGCCCATCACCATCATCCTCAGCCACTGCAACACAGCCATGCACAGAAATCCTACATTATGGGAATAAATATCCATTGAAGCCAAAATGGCAAGTCAGCTGAGCACATAAATTGCCCGGATTCTACCCGAGGACAAGAATAATTATCTTTCCAATCCACTTTAAAACCCTCACTAAAGAACACTTTCTGAAGAGGTCAAGCCCTGATGACAGCTAATACTTTCAAATGTATCAGTGTTATTGCCCAAATACAAAGAGCAGTTTTAACGCATCACGACAAGAGAATGCCTCCTCCAGGAACGAGCTTGCCCTCATCTGTACAGGTCATCACTGAAGTGTTCGGTAAGTCATACGACTTTGTGGCTTCGAAAGGTTGCACTTTGATGTCCAATAGACATATGTCAGCATAAAAAGATGGGGTGGCGGGGGGGGAGTCCAAGCCAGAAGTAATTGACAAAACAGCAGTGAGCTTGTGTGTGGAGACCAAATAAGCAATAGCGACTGAGTTACCTCCGCACCCCTTTGCTTCCAGAAACTGGTTAGCAATAGCATAGCTACACACATGCCAGTAAGGTGAAGTGCCCTGCTATCTGCTCAAGAACATGGCTATGCAACCACTGACACCACCACCAGCTCAGGAGCACCCACCACTGCTAGAAAACAGGTACCCAGCAAAATAGTGCACTTGAAGCTGTAACACCAGTTAGTCCCTGGGATGTCGATTGTTTGAGGAAGAGTGTGTTGTAGCTTATGCTACCACTGTCACTGCTGTTCCAGGGATAAACAGAAGGCTTCTGTCACCAGTGTTTTCAATCCAGCCCTTTTCACAAGCGCTGCTATTCAATTATAATGATTGTTTTGTTAAGTGTGGTTCTACTTGAAAAACTGACTCCATAAAAATAGGATCATGGAGTTCATGTTTATTGCATCTCAATGATTTCCAGATCAAACACAGTCAGTTTACAAGTAAAAAAGATGTTTGGTTTGCTTTTCTAACTACCAGGTCTACAAACTCATGCTGAGATCTAGAAGTTAAGTTGTCATCTTTTTGGCTTGTATGACTGCAAAAGGAATGAAAAAGAATTCTGCTCACCCACTCCCGGAGTGGCTGCATATTTCCAGCTTTAACAGAGATAATAAGGAATAAAAATGAGGACAATATTTTCAAACCCACTTATCTAATTCTGTGCTTCAGGGCTCCAGAAAGGTAATCTGATTTCAAAAGCTACTCCAAGGGCAACATGAAGTGACAAAACTTAAGTACCAGTTAAAATCCTGCTGCATATTTAGGTACCTAAATAGTATGTACCTAACTTTAGGCACCCATTTTTCAAAACCATTCCCCTTAATTTAGTCAGCAAATTAATCAGATTTGCATGTGATTACGCATAGATAGCAGATCATTTCAGTAGGAAGGTGCTATTTTTATATAGACACTTGTCGGAGCAGAATTGCCTGTTAAACTACAATTTATGAGTCCGCAAGCTGAGTCTGTATTAACTATTTGACAGCTGCAAATTATTGCATTACAACATGGCCAACCTGTTTACACAGACACATAGGCGTTCATGTCACTTCACCATTCCCCAGCTGGCTGGCTGTAAAACCTCAGTGTTGTAGAGGTTAGCAGGCTACCCTCATGGCAACTCCCACAGGTACCTGAGCCCCACTATCATGCATATGAAGGAAACAAACTGTTCTAGGGGCAGAGGAACTCCTGAAACTCCTGGTTTTGTATGGATTAGCTTCCTACCACATTGACAGACAGATCCTCCAACCCTTTGTCATGTTCCCTATGAGTTCCCTACAGCAAAACCTCCACTTTTCAGCCATGCCTTTGTATCTCCCCATTTCATTCCCCCAATACACCCAGCTCTTTCCTTCTGTGCCAACTGTGTTTGAATGCCACTGGTAAAACATATATTATAACCCCAGTGCTGCTCTGTAGTATGGTGGTTGCCTTGAGCCTTGCAAAGATTTGAGAGAGTCTTAGCTAACAGCTGTATGTGAAACATGGATTTATTGAGGGTAAACCAAGGAAACCATTAATCAGTTGTCAAGAAGTGTTCCCCCATGACCCATGATACAACGGTGTTAATCCTGACCATCTCATCTAGATCTGGGCTTTGCCTCCTCCTGCCTTGCGCCTTTAGGAGTTAATGGCTTTGTCTGATGGCAACCAGAGAGATAATGCAGAAGAGCTTGTGGTAAAAGTGGGCTGAAAATAATGGCTGAGAACATGGCCAGCATTTACAGATGTACTGAGTTAATGAGTTCAGAGGAACTTTCCAAAATATTAGCCAGTTTTACACATCCGCCCCTTTCACACTGGCTTCACAAGCCAGAGGTGCCTGCTTACAGGGGCAGTCCTGCCAGACCATTCCTGCAGCATAACTGTGGCTCTGTCACCTTCTTCATCCCCCTCCAGCAAGGACAAGCAAGAGTGTTTCATTAAATCCAAATGTTATCTTTTCTAGCTAAGTGTAAAATTGATGATTTGGAAAGCACCACACTTGCCTTTGAGTGCAAGTGTGATCAATGTAACATCAGGCCAATTATGGCGGCTATGGCGCTCAGAGATGTATTTCTGTTCCCTGACTCTCTTTGTATATTCAGGTGTAAAGTGAAGAAAAGCGCAGCACCAAAAACTAATTGCATTGCTTAGGACATATTCACTCCTGAGGAGCTCCTTCCAGGGCCCTTTCAATCACAGAGCTGCTTAGTGCCAGGCAATTGCCAATCCTTTTCCACTCCAGCCCCAGTCAAGGTCTTGCCTGTGATGATGAAATCTGCCTGGAGACTTTAGAAATCCAGAGTCACGCAAGACAAGGTTGTTACTCCTGCAAACAAGCCACTGCTGACTTGCCTTCATAAACTGTCAGGGGGAGGCTGAAACGAGCACAGCGAGAAGGAAGGGGTGTACTTGTGGCTCACTCCATCCTCCGGATGATATTTTCCCAGCACGTAGTCACAGCTCGTGCTATTTGAATCATCCTCATCTGAGAATGCAAATAGTTCCCAACCAGTAATACACCATTTCTGCTTGCAGGCTTAGAGCTCACCTTCTGTCATGATGCTTCAAGCTGAGCTGGGTCCTGGAGAACCAGGGGCTGTTTGATGTCAGGGGCAAGGGTCCAGGAAAGCCCTTTATGTGCTTTGCAGACAAGGAGCCCATAGGACAAAGATGGAGGTCAGCAGCAGATCCTGACACGGGCTGAAGGAGGTGGGAGCAGCTGCACGTGGCACAATTTGGTCTGATGTTTGGGCAGTATTGCCCTGAAGAACAAACTTCTGCTCTAGAAAAGCTGATCCTTGTGTCTTGCTGTAGGGTTTTGTTCCAAACCCCAGTTTCATAGCAATGGGATAGGCCTTGAACAATCTTAATTTTCCTCCAGATTGGACTCAGTACGGGAAAGTTTGTGTTGTAAAAAACTAGCCAGCGTAGCTGCTGGAGGAAGGGTGTTAGGCAATGAAATAAATGCTTTGGGCTGGAGGGAAAAGAGAGCCTTCCAACACCACTGGCTCTAGACTTTGAATTAAACCCTGTCCTTAGTCACAGCAATGCAGAGCAGCTCTATGCAGTTTTCAGAGAACTGTGGATTTATCCCACTGAAACCATCCTTCTGTTCCACGCTTCTGTATGACTTTCTTCATGGTTTCTCTGTGAATTATTTTAATTCCTTATAAGAAGAAACGGATATGCCTTGCCATGTACAGCACAGGATTTTACACAGTCACTGACTCAAAGCTGAATGCTTACTGCTGGATTCCCAAGAAAAATAACATTAAATTGGAGTTTAAGTTGAGTAAATTCAGATACCTGAATGCAAAAATAGCATTTTGTGGGAAGTTGTAATTATTCCAGACAACTAAGAGAAATCCAGAAAATTTGGAGCCAAGTTAAATATAAAAGCAAACCAAGATGGCTAAGGTATGGAAATAAGTGTTAAGGCACGCCAACAAAGTTACAGAGAGCCGTCAGAGATGCCAGGAAACAAGTGCACTGCTATGGCTAGTGTGCAGTACTACTGGCTGCTACAGATTAACTTGATATTGAAAGCCCATTTCATTTTTTATCTTTCCCTTATTAGATTATTTTAGGATGAGAAAAAGGAGACCACATATCCATCTGCTAAGAGTAATATGCAGGTATACCACATTAGTCTGGCAATAAAGCCATCATGGACAATCCCTTGGATGGAGGCCCTGGGATATATATCTTAGTAAAAAGTTGCTTATAAATTAATTTAATCCAGGAAACAGTTACTGCCTCATAAACATGGGATGTTTCTAACCTTTCATTTACCTACTCTCTTGTGAAAAGAGGAGATGGTGGAGATGCCCAGACATCAGTGCAAGTCCCAACCCTTTTTTGTGGCTCATTTAAGAGAGCTCTCCAGAAATTAACAATGAACACAACTTTCATTTTATTCCTTGCAAGGAAACGGCCTTCTTTTCCTTGGCGTACCCTCTACGCCTGTGAAGGAAGTAACCCAAGTCACAGCAAAGATAAAAGCCACAGGTGGCCCAATATCTGAGACCTTCCCCCAGATCCATGCAGCTCTGCCTGGGATCTTGCTGTGCCAGCTCTGGTCTCTAGGAAGCGCTGACATTTTCCCTGATGGTCCAAAGGCAAGGAAGGCTAATGGTTACCAGGGTTAGCATGAAACATTTGCTTTTGAATCCCGGTCACAGACGTAACGTGTGATCACAGGCAAGTTGTTTGCTCTTCCTGCATCTTGGATCACCCATATGCTGAGGACAGTGTGTTTCCTTACCTTCCAAGAGCAGCCACAGAGCCTGGAAGCAGCATCTTGTCTTTACACTGGCCAAGAAAATTTCTTACCATCAGTGGTAAGTGGGTGTTTTCTCTGTACAGTTTGCTCAAAGGGAAACTAAAAGCCAGAAAGAAAAGATGTAAAGCTGTTCTTGAAAGAAAACACGTCCGCCTCTATAAAACTAAGAAAATATTCAAGTGCCACCCATTTAGCAATGCCAAGGAAACTTTCAAGCATTTAGCCTGCTGACTGCTTGAACTTCACTGGGTGTAATCTAACTTACCATCATCCAAGCCACAGGAAGTTTCCACCATAGCTGAGCTATTCTCAGCTGCCCTGCTGGCCTGTTTTGACCCAGTGAAGACCTTCAGGTGCAATCCACCATTCAGTATCAACTTTTAGTGGAGTAAAGGAGAAATAAGTGTAGAGAATACTTCATTCAGAAAGAAAACCAGCTTGTCTGAGTCATCCCTGCGCTTTCAGCACACACACACTTAAGCAGGATTGCTCGTACCCCAGAGCAGTCACCATGGAGAATGGAGTGCCTAGAGGCAAAGCGCATCTACTGTGTGGGTGAAGGAAGAGCAGCACAGGAAAGCCACGTCCCTCCTTGAGGTCAACACATGGGGTTATCACAGGCTCAGGATAAGCCCCTTGCCCCTTGCACAGAGCCCTGGGCCATGCACCACACTGCATCCCCAGACAAAGACCAGGACAGGATCCGTCACTTGCTTATCCTCCACACTGCAGATGTTTACAAGCGTTCCTACTAAACACTTCAAAAAGGCACTTGTCTCAGGAGTCTGTTTACACATTCTCCATCTTCTGAGCTTTCAAACATTTCATTAGATCTGAAATTCCCACCACAGCAAGTAGTGATCTTCAGAAGGTATGGAGTCTGGGTGGCGGAAGAGGCATTTAAGCGCAAAGTGGGTGTTAGCTCAGATCTCTTCCTCCTCAAGCCTTCCTTACATCTGACAATGTCTGCACCAAATTTCTGAGCAGTAACAGCTACAAAGGTTGGCAGATTTGAAAATAAAACATGAAACCACATATTTAATCGCCTGGGTACTGGAGCATATAATTGCTCTATGTACAAGCCTGAAAGCTGCCAATGCAGTTGCAGAATGGAGCTGCAGTGTGGGGTAACAAACACAAGTCTTTTGTAAAATTTTTTTTTTGCGGAAGTGAGAACATCTCATCACCGAAACTATCACCTGCATCTTTTAAGACTTATGCCCCAACTCTGTGTGGGATCTGCAGTGAAATGAGGATGAAGATTCGGTCCTCAATAGGAAAAGCTACACATTGAAATCTGGAACAATCACTTATTGCCCTCTGCTCCGAAGAGACTCAGGTGAAGCAGCACTGCCACCAAATTACCTTTAATTTAAAGTGCTTGTCCCTGTGGCTGCATCTGAGATGCTAAGCAGTACATGGAGAGGAAGCTGGGAGTCAATGGTGTTTGATGTGTGGCTAAAAAAAGATAGCTTCAGAAAAGACAGACTCCTATTGCTACCAGTCAGAGAGTTGCGTCTAAACCAAAACCAATATTGCTAAAGAGAAGAGTCATCAGAGGCACTGCAGCTTTCCATTCTGGAAATACTGGGTTTGATGGACTCTGTGTTTTTAAACTGGGTCAGCCAACCAATGACATGGCCAAAGAAATTAAAAAGAAATTCATACCAAAAATGGAGAAAAAATGGCAATGGGCAGCAGAGAAATGTTATATGAAGATATTAATGACTAAACAATCTTTGTCCTCAATCCCACTTCCCTGCAGGGGAAGCCAGGTCTCACAGAGGACTTCTTGTAGCTGTGAGTCAAATCTGTTCCTCCAGACAGTAGAGGCATCCAAGATCCCAAATGCATCTCCACCACAACGTGTCCCAGCCACATGCTCTTCTGGCACAGAAGGCCAAATTCCAAAAGGGGTTCCAAGGCCTTTTTTAGGCCAAGACCTGGATTTTATTGTGAGGGGACTCATACTGAAAGTCAGTCAGCGAAACATAGAGAGACATGCTCTTCTCCGAGCTCTCCAGGCTTGAGCCGTATCTGTTTATAGGAGGTTCCTGTAAGGGAACTTGTGTCATCTGGAACACAATTCTTATCATTTACTCAGGCTATATATTTTTTTTATTCAAGTCACAGATACACATTATTGATTGAAAACAGGGTAATCCAGCTACCCCATTTTCTTCCTCTAATCCAACCAGAATTTAGAAGAATTTAATGGAATACATAGGACTTCCCTAAAATCACAGAATCACAGAATCACAGA
>NW_010160190.1:42667-47998 GCF_000695765.1 Mesitornis unicolor | reverse complement strand
CAAGGGCACAGTGCTGGCTCATGGTCATCAGGATCCAATGGTCTTCATAGACCAGGTAAATACATCTCACTGTTGTCCAGTCCCACCATGCAGGGTGGACTGCACCCACTGCCTCCACACTTTCTACAGCCCTGAGCATCCTTCAGATGGCACCAGCATCACAGCCTTAAATGTCTGCCCTTACCAAGCTGCTGTGTTCAGTCCCGGGTTTGCTGGAACTGGTTGAGCTGCCCACCATGGTGAGAACCATGTCTTTTCCATCATGGTCCTAGCCACAGTAGCAGAGTTGAGATAAACTGGCTTGAAATTTTAGGTGCATCTTCTATTTTAAAATAACACATAGGAAAGTCCCATCTTTCTGAGCTTCAGTGTACTTAAGTCACAAAAATAGCCAGGAGTGTACAGAGGGATTTCAAAGCAGTATCTGGTTTTGCTGCATTCAATCCATCATTAAACATCTTAGCACAGAAATCTGAGTTCAAGAAAGTCCTTACAGCTGATCCATGAACTTTTCCCAAGTCAGAAGAAAGAAGACCCTGGTGGGTCAAGAGTGGCACCAGATCTCCTTATCTTTACTCTGTGGTTTTAAGCACCAGGCTATAACCTCTCCAGCTGAGCTGCTCCCTTGCTGCCATCATTTACACAAGGAGGGGTGGCAAGCAGAAAACAGTAACATGAATACTGCATGAACTGATCTAGGGAAGATAATGAGAATTTTACAAAAGGGGATTGAAAGTCAACTAAGAAGATGAAAAGCAAAACCCTTTGTATTTATTGGGCAGATCTAATACCTTCAGCTTTCCCTTTATTCCTGCTCCTTTTCACTAGGAAAATAATTTTGTTTCCTGTTAACTGTCTTATTTTTAGCATTTCAAATCTTAGAACATTTTCTTACCACTGCGTCTACAGATATTTGCTGCCTGTAACTGAGCTGGCTGACTTCACTGGCTCATTTTTCTACCTCATTTGAAACAGGCTTAACTCCTTCCTTTGTGAGGAAAAACGTTGGTGCTTCCAGGAGCTTTCTGCATGTCTTTACAGGGTCACTTTTCAGCATGATAAAACTCTGTTGAAGCTGTTCCCATAGCTACTCTCGCTGCGTTTTAAACAGGCAATGAACTTCTTTAAATACTAAATTTATTGCCAGTGCAGCTGTTTTAATGACAGGTTTGAGGCTTCTTCAGTTTCAAGGTTGAGTGTGTTTCAGCTTGCGTCCTCCGTGGTCCCACGGGTCGCAGAGGGGATGGAGTCACCCAGCAGATGCTGGAACATCGGGCAACTGGGTAAGGAGAAACCAGCACCTTGCAGGGGATTTGTCTGCTGCAGCTTTGGACTTCTCAGCGACACACAAAGGATGCTCCCCTGCTCCCGTGGGATCTCTAAAGCACATGGAGTGGCCAGGGAAAACAGAGGTCAAGGGTGACTGCCATCATAGCATAGAAATACTCGTAAATAAAAAAACTCAGCCACAAGGGAAAAATGCAACTACAAATAACTCACTAGCTGCAACTCTACTCTGAAAAAACATCCTGATATTGAGGTTTTCCCAGAGATTTTCTTTCTTTGGACTGCTTCTAGGCACCATCTCATTCACACTTCCCATCAGGCAGGGCTCTGTTTCAGTATGATGGACAATCACTTCTTCAATCTCTGTGTTACAGGGCTTTTTATCATGCTAATGAAAGGCTACAGCTCCATTGTGTTGGGTGCTCTGTAACCACATAATGCAAGATAGTGTCTAGCCTAAAAATCTTTTAATAGGGGCAAAGAAACTCAATCCCACACGACTGTGGGAAAAGATGCCTGTCACAGACTTTGCAAACTCCTCGGTGACATCCCCACCAAGGAACGGCTCAGGTTGGACTGCAGACCCCCAGAAGCAGCGTTCCCCGTCAAAATCGATAGGAATCTCTAGGATGGAGGAAATCTCCCAGGGAAGTCTAGGCAAGCAATACTGCAGTGAAGCCATGGCATTTGCTTAAATAAACAGCTGGTAGTGGATTGAATTTCCAAATCAAACTGCAATCCAGCACCTAGTGAGCTTCATCCATCATTAGTCTTTCATTAGGAAACTTGTTCTTGGGCTTGTCCCCAACTCTCTGAGGAGCTATTCAGGCAAATACCAACCCCATCGTTGTATCCAGCAGTCTCTTTTCTTCTGCCCCTCCCTAACCTTGCGGCAAGGCAAATACGCACTTGTATCTCATTTTAATACGAAATTCCTTCTGTTCGATGAGTTTTCATTTTAAAGCTGCCACTTCCCCATCCCCTCCATCCCTGCTACCCATGTCTAAGCAGGGGGAACAGGTGGGACAGCTGACCCTGGTGAATGAAAGGAGAGCACAGTTTCGCTGCCTTCGCCCCTTCCTCACAGCCTGCCGCTGCTGTCAGCGATCCCCGAGCCCCTGGGGACGGGGGATTTGTGCGTATTAGTCAGATGAAAGAAAAGCGCCTGCAGCAGGCTGCTCCCGGGCTTTGCTTCACCTCCAGGCAAGGGTTTGGCTTGCCACTGTATTCCTCAGGGCTGGGATATCAAGTGACACGTTTTTGTCAATTATTTGCACAAATCGGCTTCTATGTAAGACATGCCACTGCCCTAACAAAAAAAAAATTACAATAAAAAAGAACAACTTACAATGATCCCAGTTGTGCAAGGAAATGTGTAAAGCCAGCCACTTGATAGAGAATGAGATCCTTTTCTGTCATCAGATCTTTGGGGCAGGATTTGGTCTCATTCATTTGCCTTGCGTGAAGCTCCACTGCTGTCATCACACAGTGGGTTCCAGCAGAGCATTAATGTCCCTTCTCAGTCCTGAATCTGTTAATCTGATGTCACACACAACAAACCTCTGGACCGACCCCCACCAAGGTGGACTCACATTTAGGTACTGGCCAATGAGCCGCATCTGAGGGATTTTGTCCTTCTCTCTAGAGTAAAAACCACAAACTCATGGAAGTAACAAGGGTGAACACCAAATTTGTTACACCACAAGAAAACAATGCAGATACCTAAACAACCTTAAGACTGCTCTGGATTGCCAAGGTCAAACAATAGGTTCACCATATGGTTAACCTTGGTTTTTACAAACACACTGACTGCTCTAATGCCAGCAGTAGAAGCAGTATTTCCACCCATCACAGCTACCTCTGATTGCTGAAAGACATAGAGCCCATACATGAGCTCAACAACAGCAGTTATGCTGTGAGCAATGAGTTTTACACACCATCCAGCAAAAGCAAAGGCTTTTTCTCAAGTATTTCAGGTGCTTGCATGCACAATGAGCTCTGCTTGTGTATCCGCTTGGCCATTCCTATAACCACCATTTTCAGGCAGAAATGCAGGTCCCTGAAAGCAGAGAGAAAGGTTTAGTCCCACCATGCTGGAACAATAACATAACTGAGTGGATGAGATACTAAAGGAAAAAATGCCTTGATGGTTGGCACAGGTATCTTGACCATTGGTACAGTTATGGGGCAGATTTGGTAACTGTATATTGCTTTTCTCTTAAATGAAGGTGTCGGTGATGTTTCAGAGTTCAGTTCTTACCCCCGGATGGGTTGGTCATTGCACAGCACACCTGCAGTTATTAATGCTATGATTCTTAATTTGTTTTCCCACTCAAAACAACTTTTTTTCACATTTCCTTCTGCTTTTCTCCTTACATTCATAGGGCCATAAACTGCCTGAATCCAGCAAAAACGACACATTTCCTATCCAGGCTTAAAAAGAAATACTTCAGTTAAACCACAGCAACATTTCCCTCCCCCAGCTTTTCAGTACTGCCAGAGACATGAATAACTGGTTACTCACCCTGCTCTAATCAAGACATCCTTGTGCCTGCTGCTGCACAGACCCATTGATCCTACAAAGACATAAAAGAAAAAAGGGTTAAAATGCTAGTTGAATGAATATTCAACCCCCAAAATCAAGATGATCCTCTTATTTTCAGGGAGGGGGACTCGCTTAGTCAGATGCATTTCAGTCATGTCTTGCCTTTCCCAGCACACGTATGAGGGGAAGGGCCATTAAAAATAAAAGTGCCAGTGTTCCTGCTGTCAGCCCTTTACCCACCTGTTCCTCTTTTAGCCCAAACACGTCCACCTCTAACCCCTGCTGCGAGACCAAGGCTGCACCCCCCACCCCTTGCTCCCCCACTCCCCATGGCAGCTGTATAAACCTCAAGGGCAACAGCTGGGGACCAGGGACGATCCCTCCAGCTCCCAGGTCCAAGGGCTCCAAATCACTGCCCTGATGGGGGGGACTCTAATTATTTAAGTCACATGAAGTTTGGCTCTACACCCATTCAAACCCTCTGCCCATAAATCCAGCTCAATTAGCTCTCAAAGCATTTTCTGGCCACAGGGTGCTAATTTGCTAATTGCCTGCCCTGATGGACTCCAGGTTGGGGTTTTGGGCTTTGGGATGTGCTCAGCTGTGCTGCAACCCTAGGGGTCTCCTGAGGAACCCTGGCCACTCTTCACAGCTGTAAAAATGGGGAATGGAGAAAAGGATGAGACAAACTCTAGAGTCCTGGACAAAGCCCTGAAATTACTTGGAAGTTGCAGGATTTTCCTATCCTCTGGCAGTTGGGGCAGCAAATATCATACCCTGACTTCAGAAAGAAGAAGATCCTCAGGTTGATGCAACCCATTCATGTACCTACCTGTCGGAGGGCTGTTTTCCAAATAACTGACACAGAGCCTTGATGAAATCCTCCTTAATCTGCTTAACTGTAAAAACACCAGTGAGATGAGATCGAAACACTCCTCTAGGGCATCACTTTCTTATCCTGTATAAATGCATGCCAGAACTCAACAACACTCCTCCAGGATCTTTTTTCCTGCCTTGAAGGTAGACAGAGCTGTCCTGCATCCAAAGACATCCCTGTACAGAGGAGAAGGAGGCCAAAATCCATGGTTCCTATTCTAATGCCAATAAATTCAGGTAGTCATAAGCTGTCCAACTCAGCAGGGTCCTGCAGATCAGTGGGACAGTGGCTTTTGGGCTTGAACAATGGCTAGAAAAAGCAGTCCTGTGGCTGAAACAAGTTCTTGATTATACAGCAGAGCAGCCTTCCTGGTGCTCTTGACCTTCATCAGGTAAAAGGAGCAAAGAAATGAAAATCGTTGCCTTCTCAGCAGTCTATCCTGACCCACCTTTACTAAAGGATGACCTCAGAAAACTCTCTTCTCTCTTTCTTGTTTTGCAAGATTGAGATTAGATGTCCTAAAAGGTGAGTCTATCTGCAGCCCAGGTTCACCAGCCAGATGGTGAATTACCCTAGGTAACTCATACAAGGTCTTCAGGATTTATATATCATTAAGGATAAC